>NC_091232.1:7268147-7310193 GCF_040958095.1 Procambarus clarkii
TTGTTTATGCTTTAGTAACCAACGGTATAAATTCAACGTTTTAAGACAAGTAGCGCCTCACAGATATCTGTAGAACAGCCTAGAGGGACGGTCTCGCTTCATGCAGGTTGGCGTTCAACTTGCATGACGTCGGGACGTTCAATTCCCGACCGTCCAAGTGATTGAGCACCATTCCTTTCCCCCTGTCCCTTCCCTAATCTTTACCCTGATCCCTTCCCAGTGCTATATAGTCGTAATGATTTGGCGCTTTCCCCTAGTAATTCCCCCTTCATATATATATATATTTACGTTTTTTATGTAAAAGCTTATCGGACTCGATAAGCTAGATTGGGTTATCTTGAGAGGTTATCTTGAGATGATTTCGGGGCTTTTTTTTTAGTGTCCCCGCGACCCGGTCCTCGACCAGGCCTCCACCCCCAGGAAGCAGCCCGTGACACCTGACTAACACCCAGGTACCTATTTTACTGCTAGGTAACAGGGGCATAGGGTGAAAGAAACTCTGTCCAATGTTTCTCGCCGGCGCCTGGGATCGAACCCAGGACCACAGGATCACAACTCCAGCGTGCTGTCCGCTCGGCCGACCGGCTCCCCTGTGGGTGCCCTGGGTTACGTTTCTGAATGGACAAATTAAGAGAACAGCTGGAGTGATTGACATGATCATCATGGAAGAAAAGATTAGTAAATTTGATTAGTGAGTAAAAAAAAAACTTGAATTACAGAGGCGGGAGAGCAGGTACTCCTACCGTTACCTCCTTATAGTGCTCACTAGATAACAAACAGTTATCTACAGCTACAAACAGTTACCTCCTCGTTGTGCCGTTTGGAACATGATATCAACGGAAGAAACATAACACATACAATTGGCTCTAAATATCATAACCGGTGCCAGGGGCTGGCCCCCAGGGCTAAATCCCAAGACAAACCAACAGAGGAGAGGCGACAACAGCCCTCCACTTGTCTTGCTCGAGAACAAGCCTTCCAAAATCCACAAGATTTGAGGGCGTGAACAATAAAATCTTAAGTGACCCCGTGTTTGCTTGTGAGCGAGAGAGGGAGAGTGGGAGGATGTGGAGGGTAATGGTGTGGAGAGGATAAAGCTTGCCTCCTAAACCTTCCCGCCACAAGCCATAAAACGCGCCTCAAATTGCCCCCAGCTACTAAGGTTCCATCTCCTAATTAAACCTCCATCTACAAGTCAACGTAGAATCGAGGCCATTGCAAGGAGAAAATAAGCTCTGTATAGCCTCCCGACCCACACAAAAGACTCAGGAATGGCGCTTTCACTAGTGCTTCCTTCCAGATTTCTTCATGAACGCTGCCCAAGGCTCCCCACAACTATTGCAGACCCCATCTGCTAATTAAATCTCTCTCTGGAACTCGACAGGAAGACGTTTGGTAACTGCTCAGTATAGGGCTGAGTAGATCTGGAAGTGGTGTGCTCCTTGGGACAAGATTTAACCATAATCTATGTTCAAATCCGTATCAGCTTTAATGCTTCTGTTAAACACCTCTACCAACGCGCTGATGAGGATGCTTCACGGACTCACACTCAGGAATGTAATGTTTCCAGGTCAATACAAACACTTTTGGTGGCGTAGTCAAGAACACTGTTGATGAGTCCCTGATACGTAATTGTCCCGGCTTATGGGGGCGGTTTATACCACTCAAGTTAACGTTTGTGTCCTAATTTCAAGAGTATTGTTATTCACTTTGGGTCCCAGGTTAGTTTGGCACGTATTGTCTAGTCATCTCGGGAAGATCATTCACTTGGACACTATGTAAGCGGTTTCTCATATCATCCCAAAAACATTTTGATGAAATATTTAATTAATTTCACACACGGAGATCACACTAACGTGATGCATCAAATGAACTAATCCAAATGAAACAAATCCTCGTCACGGCCCTTGTGGATTTGTTCATTTAATTAATTTATTAAGCTCAATTGTGTGTGTGTGTGCAATATATGTGTATAACTAAGAGGGATGAATAACTCTTGAGTTAGCATGGGTATTTTTATTTCTTTACTATTTGTGGCTGCAGAATCAAGCTGTATTTTCTTGGATCCTGCCTTTCTAACCATCGGTTGTCTAGCGTACTGACTTCAGAACTATTTTTTTCTATTTCATATCTACTATATATATATTTTACACACACACACACACACACACACACACACACACACACACACACACACACACACACATAGGGGTTTCGCGGCTGAGTGAACAGCGCGCGGTGTTCGTAGTCCTAATAAGACAGCTGCTACAGGGATGGGGATGTGTGTATGAGTGTGTGTGTTAGAGAGAAATATATGTAATAGATATAATAAAGGAAAATAGATTAGTTAGAAAGGCGGGGTTCAAGAGCTAATAGCTCGATTCTGCAGACACGAATAGTAAATACAAATAGTAAATACACACACACACACACACACACACACACACACACACACACACACACACACACACACACACACACACACACACACACACACACACACACACACACACACACACAAACACACACACACACACACAAACACACACACACACACACACAAACACACACACACACACACACACACACACACACACACACACACACACACACACACACACACACACACACACACACACACAAACAAAGTCTCAGAAATCTGTACACCTGTTGATTGACCGTAGAACACAAACACACATTCACGTTTAAAGACATAAGATCATAACAAGGAGTCGGACAAACTTAGGAAGGAAACTGCAAGGAAAGCCGTGAGGACCAAACACAATATCATGTAAAAGTGCCTCAATAGTGTTCGAAAGTTTTGAAAGCCTCGAATACATCAAAGTTTCGGTTTCTCCCTGACGTAATGGGAGCAGGATCAAAGCCCGAGACGGAAATGGCGTTTTGTGTGGGTTTCAAGGCGTCTGGAGGAGGTGTGCCAAGCAAAGGCAAAGGAAGAGTTCTTGAGAACACCATATGGCAAATATCCGTCTATTCCTTGGTTGCGTTCGGTGACGAGAGAGAGAGAGAGAGAGAGAGAGAGAGAGAGAGAGAGAGAGAGAGAGAGAGAGAGAGAGAGAGAGAGAGAGAGAGAGAGAGAGAGAGAGAGAGAGAGAGACAAAACTAATTTCCAAATACCAGTTGTTTAAGAGGTTTAGCTAAATAATAGACACTTCTGTTATTTTTCTGATATGAACTGTACTAACGGCATCATTCCCGGAATGATTATATATAAGCTTTATAACAGCAAGATCACTAATAAGTAGACGCGATGAACCAATAACATAACCTTTACTGTCACTCTCAAGATTCACGCTAATTGTTCTTGACTCATAATTATGTTCAGATTCACATATCAACTCCCAGTGTGCATTATTTCAAAAGAGATAGAGTATACACCTCCGTCTACATCATATGGTCACTGTACTGCATACAATATGCACCTGCCTCTACATCATTTAGTCACTACATTTGATACAATATACACCTAGTTCTACAACAGTCATGTACAATGCAAGGGGTGGGTGACCGCGTAATTATGAACATCAGAGGGTTCATGAAAGTTCACAGATCACCTAAAAAATGCCCACTAGAGGGGTTCCACTAAGGGGGCTAGACGAAGAACCCCTCAAAAACCTCCTTGGGGTTCCACCGGGGTAGAGGAAGGATCCGCCTAAGAACCTTCAGGCCATCAAAGTCGCCAGTTCTAACTCAATTGGTAAGGCGTAAAGCGCTCCGCCCCCGCTGGCGCTAATGTAGTTGGCAATTTTGGTAGAACTCCGGACAGAGAGTCCTCAGAGAGGACGTGTCTTGTCTCGTCCTTCTCAACCTGACAGCGAAGCTTCACCAGGAAGACGAAGTTTAGGAAAGAAATATAACTCCAAAATTATTTTTCCTTGTACCGTGGGTGCGTCAGGAGTCACTTATTCTCCTGTGTTGACCGAGGGAATATTTGGCCAAGGATATTTGTGTTTAGTACTTTTTAGAACATTATATATACATGTAAACTGTAATCCACACTTCCGTGGAAATAAACATTCTATTCACTTGGATTGTATGGGTGGGGTCCGAACCGTGGGGTCCGAACCGTGGGGTCCGAACCGTGGGGTCCGAACCGTGGGGTCCGAACCGTGGGGTCCGAACCGTGGGGTACTTTTCATCGGTTCTTAATCATTTTATCGACTTGCAATGATAATTTTCATTCGATCGATTCGCAGTTGTCAGTGGATGGACTTTATTGTGTCCCTGATTCATGCGAATGTGTGAGGCTATGTATTGCTTGTGAGTGTGACAGTGTTATATTGTGAGAGTGAGAGTGAATGATGTTCCTGACTGTACGGTGCTTAATGGGTGTGTGAGTACATGTAAACTGCGTTAGGTGTTACTATTTTGAAATCATTATTCACCGAGATAATGCATATTGGATTCAACTGTGATAGAAAGGCACGATTTATATATGTGTGTACTCAGATTACACACACACGCACACACACACACACAGACACACAGACACACACACACACACACACACACACACACACACACACACACACACACACACACACACACACACACACACTCAAAACCCACACCTCACGCCCCTCAAAACCCCCACCCACACACACACAAACTCACATATTACATACTTTGCGGGGCCTCGCGGCTGAGTGGACAGCGCTCTGTGGTCGTAGTCCTAAGGGCCCGGGATCGATCCCCGGCAGAGGCAGAAACAAATCAGCAGAGTTTCTTTCACCCATTTCACCTAGCAGTAAATAGGTACATTCATCAGAGCAAGATAGATAAATATAGATCATTCTTAAAGATAGATCTTACTCTAATGAAAGCAAATTGAGCCGAAAACGCGTTTAATATTCTCTAATTCTTCACATGTGGTTTTCGCATATATATATATATATATATATATATATATATATATATATATATATATATATATATATATATATATATATATATATATATATATATATATATCGATATATATATATATATATATATATATATATATATATATATATATATATATATATATATATATATATATATATCTGGAAAACAGCTCAACGGGCAAGTGACAAAGTTAGGCGATAAGGTGTTTGTGAGGCCTGGCCTCTGAAATTTCTATTTTTACCTTATTATAAGTAACAAACTTAAGATTACTAAGTTAAAGCGAGTTAAACTTTTTCTGAGATCCGTGGGAGTCACTTATTTTAGCGTGAAAGCATCTTGCAAAGGGAGAAGAAGCCTCTTGCAAAGAGTGGAAGCCCCTTACAAGAGTGGAAGCCTCTACAAAGGATGGAAGCCTCTTACAAGAGTGAAAGCCTCTTACAAAGAGTCTAAGCTTTTTTCAAAGAATGGAAGTCTCTAGCAAAGAGTGGAGGCCTGTTGCAAAGAGTGGAAGCCTCTGACAAAGAGTGGAAGCCTCTGACAAAGAGTGGAAGCCTCTGACAAAGAGTGGAAGCCTCTGACAAAGAGTGGAAGCCTCTGACAAAGAGTGGAAGTCTCTGACAAAGAGTGGAAGCCTCTGACAAAGAGTGGAAGCCTCTGACAAAGAGTGGAAGCCTCTGACAAAGAGTGGAAGCCTCTGACAAAGAGTGGAAGTCTCTGACAAAGAGTGGAAGTCTCTGACAAAGAGTGGAAGCCTCTGACAAAGAGTGGAAGCCTCTGACAAAGAGTGGAAGTCTCTGACAAAGAGTGGAAGTCTCTGACAAAGAGTGGAAGTCTCTGACAAAGAGTGGAAGCCTCTGACAAAGAGTGGAAGTCTCTGACAAAGAGTGGAAGCCTCTGACAAAGAGTGGAAGCCTCTTGCAAGAATTGTAAGTCTCATGCAAGTAGTGAAAGCCTCATGCAAAGCGTGAACATCTCTTATAATTCTCAAAATACGTTTGAGTTTTCCTCAGCATAGTTTGTATATTTTCAAGAGTGAGAAGCTCTTAAAGAAATATGAGAGTCGCCTGATAGATTGACAGCATTTTACAGCGTAGTTGAAGCCTTCACTATTAGTCTAAGAGTCCCTTTACAGCTTTTGGAAAGCCTACACTAACAGCTTGAAACGCTTGAAAAGCTTGAAAAGCTTGAAAAGCTGTTATAACAGTTTGAAAGCTTACTACAGTAGCCTTTGAGTCGCTCTTATGTAACTTTAAAGCCTAGTACAGCAGATGGGAAGCCTCTTTTTAGCAGCTTGAAAATCTATTAAAGAAGCTTGAGAGGCTTGGCACTATCTTACTGACACATCACGTGAGGCAAGGGCGATTTTGCCATGCGTTGCATTAAGTGCCATTCGGTGGTTGCCTTGGCTTTTGTTTTTTTCTCTGTTCATTATTTTCCTCTCAAACTGATGTTACAGAAGTAAGTTTCTTAGATTCGTCTGTCTCTGCTATAAAGATTCCGTTTCAGATGCATTTGACTCAGCTAGATAGTTCTATCTCAAATTGTATTGTTGCTGTTTTTTATTGAATTATAATGCGCAAATATATTCTTTCAATCACCGCTGTATAGCGGTAATTGAAAGAGTGTAATCAATTAGTTCTCCTTTACAAAGAAAGTATTCTAGCAACAAAGGTTTTATTAACCACAGGGCAGCTTTCACGCATCAAAAACTCCTCCATACTCTCAAAAATGTCCAGGCTTCCAAACTACCTCCACTAGGAAAGTATTCCCGTTGGGCCTCACAATAAATCCACACAGGAGATCTGATAGCCTCAAAAAATCTCTACAACATAGCAGGAGTTCTCGTGCCTCCCAAAAGAGGTCTCCTCTGTAGAGTTAGAGTGTCAATGTCGCCCACACTCCTCTCATCCTCTTCCTCTACTCTATCAACGGACCCTGGCACAAAAGCAGAGTCCCTCTGGTATTGACGACTCGAGTACCATACAGAACTTTGGCCGGGGAGAATAAAAAATTATCTCTTCCAAAAACTTGTGGAAAGACGTAAATCGGAGGAGCTGAACGAGTTAGTTTTATGACGGAGAAAAAATGTGGAAAAATCTTTTATATTAAGGGGTAATTCTCTGTGAGGTTTATATTCTTGCTGTCGGTTATATTGCTCTATATGTTTTGTGTTATCAATGTTTACATATCAGTGTGTGTGTGTGTGTGTGTGTGTGTGTGTGTGTGTGTGTGTGTGTGTGTGTGTGTGTGTGTGTGCGTGTGTGTGTGTGTGTGTGTGTGTGTGTGTGTGTGTGTGTGCTGTAAAAGTCTCTTACATTGGCTTATCACCGATTTTTATCAAATCATTCCCCACAGATGGGAAGTAATGCACATGGGAACAACCAAGCCAACCACTCTTGACATATCCTACGGGCGCTCGGCAAACCAATCACTTGATTATGGTTATCGTCAAGATATCTTAAAAGAATCTGTTCATAAAACTTCTTTTTCAAGCATACCACCTTATTAGAGTATTACCTACTCTTGCATCGTATCTCCTGGGTACCAGTGGGTCAAGAACCCAATCTTCACTTACATTATGATTTTACTAATCGAAACTCAATCTTCCATTCCAATACCAGCATCATGATTTACTTCATCTCTATGTCAGTCCTAACATGCGTCAGACCAGGATTTATGCTTAAACTAACGTAAAATGAAAGAAATTATTTGATTGTTAATTGCGTCATAGGCATTAAAAAGGTAATACAAGTACATATAATGTATTATATTTTAAGTTCTGGAGTTTAAGGACAAAGAAATTACACGAGGTTGAAAAGTATATGAATCAATTGAGGCCATATAATGGGATTCAAAGTTGTGGGGTTGAACCCGCTAAATGGGACTTAATATTTGCTAATGTACACACCTTGTTTTTGTGAGTTCATTGTGTTTAAATGTATATAATTACTAAATTATAGACATAATGTTTGTTATGTGTAATATCCGGGTCTTTATATTGTACTTATCTAGTAATAAGTAAAGGGATCAAGTTCTTTTTCCTGAGTCCACCTTCTGTGGCGCTCTGTAATCTATGGTATGATAACGAATCCTTCTCAAGTTTAACAAACGAATCTTGAAGAGGTGAGAACGATCTAGGTGTTTATTTATCAGCTATCAAACCTCTTCAGGCATGGAAAACCTGGCTCTCAGAAGCTATTTTGATCCTGAAACAAGATGACAAGAGACCTTTACCTGTTGTTCTGCATCTTGAATCACAGCATCGCCAGCACATGATGCATCGGGCTTTTGCTGTTGGTGTAATTGGTTCAGATGCTGATGAGGTTTTCCTTGTTGATTTTGCTGGTGTTGTTGCTATGGTTGGTGATCTGGTTGTTGTTGGTGGTGCTAGTGTTGCTTGTGTGGGTGTTTTTGATGGTGTTGTGGTCGATGTTGTTGCTGTCGTTGGTGTATTTTTTGTTTTTGCAGCTGCAGCTGCTGTTACTGGTTTTATTACTTATGTTGCAACTTTGTCTGATGTTACTGAGTTTTTTCCTTTGTTTTTTCATTGTAATTCAATGATTTTTATTGTTGCTTTTCTGTTATTGCAGTTTATAACACCTCTCTGAGAGCAGGAAAAAGAACTAATAAAGGTTGAATGATGATTTTTAAGAATGAATGGTAACAAAATTATATGTTGCATATTTTATACAGATACAGCGGATATCTGTATCATCTGTATCTGTATTCTTGAGGCTAAGAGCATCAAGGTGTGTTGTATTTTACTAAGTGTGGTATTAAAACATGTGTGTGTGTGTGTGGATGTATATCGGGTGTGAAGAGAATTAACGCAGTTGTATAGTTATGTATTATGTATGTGGTTTAAACACACACAATATGTTTTCTATTCAAATAGATTATGCCCATCCCAGTCTTCTGGAATATCAAAACTGAAATCACATTTGAGTTTATTGACAAAAAAATGCGTATCCTTTGGCGAAATTTTAAACTTTTATCACTCTTTTTCACGATTTTAGGCATTTGAGGAAAGAATTTGCCGTGGTAAAAGCTCATTTACCTTGTCTTTTATGCGACTCTGGAATGCACAATTTCCATACTTTTGCAGTTATTTTTTTCTTTCAACGAGACAAGACCGTCTACCTGTTGAGGATTTCATGGATTAACGTCCCCGTGGCCCGGTCTCTGACCAGGCCTCCTAGTGTCTGGTCGGATCAACCAGGATGTTTGATGCGGCTGCTCGCAGTTTGACGTACGAGTCACAGCTTGGTTGATCAGAATGTCACTGTAGATTCTAACGCAACTTGCAGCAACGACAAAAAAAGGGGTTTAACATTTACAGAACTCTCATTAACACTCGTTAATTGAACAT
Source organism: Procambarus clarkii (assembly GCF_040958095.1). Taxonomy (NCBI): domain Eukaryota; kingdom Metazoa; phylum Arthropoda; class Malacostraca; order Decapoda; family Cambaridae; genus Procambarus; species Procambarus clarkii. Next base: position 7,277,425 of record NC_091232.1, read on the forward strand.
TTACACCCCCTATATCACCACTATTTTCACTATTATATACACCACCACCCTTATTATCACATCAGTCACTATTTCCACTATCTTCATCATTATTTGCACCACCTATATCACAATTACCACTTACATCACCATTACAACCATCTCCGTCACTATTTCCACCTTCTTCATCATCACTGACTGAAATGCTTCGCAAGAAGATGAAATAAAAACAATAGAAACGTATTAACATGAAAGACCATAATAGCCATTACTACCAACGTTCATTTCTGCCATTGGAACGACGAGTACCTCCACAACAGCCCCTCACCTTCCCTACCACCACCACAACAGCCCCGTTCCTCCACTACCCCTCTACCACAACAGTGACACCCATTCAGTATCCTAACCACAACAGGGCCACACATCAAGCATCTCCACCACAACAGTCCCACACCCTCCCACTACAACAGTCCTCGCCACCACCACAACAGTCACCCTCCAACAGTCCCCCCCACCACCACAACAGTCACCCCCAAACAGTCCCACACTTCCCCACGACAGTCTCAGATCAACAGCCCCTCAACCACAACAGTCCACTCCCTCCCCTCATGCAACTATTTCCTCTCTCTCTTGTCCTCATTCAGCGTCATAATGATAATGAAGCAGAGGATTAAACCCTGATTCATGGTAGTTAATCCTATTCTAGTGAATCCCAAGAAGATGGACTCAAAGAGATGGACTAAAATATATATATGAACCCAAGGAGGCGGACTCAAAAAGCTGGATTTGGACTCAAGGAGTTTGGACTCAACGAGATCGATTCAAGAGGGTGAAAGTGGATTCTCCCAAGTTCGTTTTCAAGAAATAATTTTCTTCAGGGGGGATGATGTGAGTCTCACCGGAAAGTGTTTGGTGATCTCGGGATTACCTGGGTTGTGTGCGATTTACTGATTGTGTTTACTATTTCTGCCGGCAGGACCGTGCTGTTAGCTCTGGGACCCCGCCCTTGTAATTGTCGGTTGTCTGATGTAATGGTTCCCAACCTGTTCTTACCTGTCATATCAACGTCATATATTTATCTGACTCACGCACACATCCACAGCGTGCATCCTGCACCAGTCTATTAACCCTTATTAACCCTTTGGTGCTTAATAGGCACTAGGTAAACAGAGGCATTTGGTGACAGAAACTCTGCGCATTTGTTTTTGCTTCAGCCGGGAATCGAACCTGGTTCTGTGTGTGTGTGTGTGAGTGTGTGTGTGTGTGTGTGTGTGTGTGTGTGCGTGTGTGTGTGTGTGTGTGTGCGTGTGTGTATGTGTGTGTGTGAGTGTGTATGTGTGTGTGTGTGTTCACACTCCCAGGAAGCAGCCTGTAGCAGCTGTCTAATTCCCAGGTACCTATTTACTGCTAGGTGAACAGGACATCAGGGTCAAAGAAAGTCTGCCCACTTGTTGCTGCCTTGGCCAGGAATCGAACCTGGGTTCTTAGGACTACAATCCCTGAGCGCTGTCCACTCAGCCGCGAGACCCCTGTGTGTGTGTATGTTCCTGAAATGATAGATATGACAATAAGAGCGACCTCCTACTGCCTTGTTACATCTCTCTGTACCCTCCTTGGAACTGAACATGGCCTGGTTCGTATCTCTTTTTTTACCTCTAGACTTCTTCTAGTCCAGAACCTATCGAAGCGGAGGTTCATTAATACGAAGAAGCATTCAAACTGAAGTGTTTTTTTTTTAATTCAGGCAAAGCACTTCAATTTTGGACGGTGGTATCCATTGCAGTAAAAAAGAATTGGTGCATTAAGTGCAAGAATGAGATGAAGGGTTTCCACATTGCATTTATTTTTCTAGCGTCAATTCGCGGATATATTCAGTCTCTTCTTCTCCTTCTCTGATCTACTCTCATCCACCGCTGTTTTGTCGCACTTCTCTTATTTCTCAAATCTCTCATTCTCTGATCTTTCTCTTAACCGTATTCATCTTTTCGCACTCTTCTCTTTATTTTATGCTTCTGTTTCTCTCGCCTATCTTTTTCTCTCATCTTGTCTCTGTCCCTCTCTCTCTTTTCTGACATCATCATAATAAAATGCTAAATCACTCACAGAAGCTCTCATTACTGCTGGGATAAGTGCCCTGATGAGGTGCGTGATGAGTCGTGAGGTGGAGACCATATATGAGGTGGAGGCCTTATATGAGGTGGAGGCCTTATATGAGGTGGAGGCCTTATATGAGGTGGAGGCCTTATATGAGGTGGAGGCCTTATATGAGATGGAGGCCTTATATGAGATGGAGGCCTTATATGAGATGGAGGCCATATATGAGGTGGAGGCCTTATATGAGGTGGAGACCTTATATGAGGTGGAGGCCTTATATGAGGTGGAGACCATATATGAGGTGGAGACCATATATGAAGTGAAGGTAGAGATGAAGAAGCTTCTAACTCTCAACTTTACCTTCCTTCAGAACTCTTCCCCCTTTTAGAAGGGGAGGAAAAAAGTTGTGAAAGGAGAAGATATTCTTTTGTCATGATTTTCTTTTATTCTCTTTCCGAAATTCCAAGACGTGACAGGATATAGACACTAAAGTCGAAACGAAAATAATAACACAAAAATCAAATTAGATGAAATTTCGACTATTTTAGATAGTGATGGCTGCTGGAAAGACTATTTCATTGATTCTTATCTATTTTTTCCTTATGGTATTGTTTACTTTAATACTAAATTTGAATTTAGAAACAATTTTCTTCTAAGGAACTGAAAAAGAGCAGTAATTGCAGGTCTTTATAAAGAAAAGTAGGGGGTAGGAAAAGTGTAATGAGTAGGGGGTCTCGTGGCAAAGTTGGCTTCGTTCTCGACTCACAATCAAGGATTCCATGTTTAATTTCCGGGCGAGACAGAAATGGTTGGGCACGATTCCCTTAATCCTTCAACTAGCAGTAAATAGCTATACCCGGAAGCTTGGCAACTGTTGTGGAGTTGCATCTTGGGTAGGGTCCGTAGTTCGACCTTGAAGCCACAAAACGAGTTATTATTTATTATTATTAGTTAACTTAGTGGACAAAGCGTGTGGCTGGACAGTAATCAAATGGATGGGCTTCAAAACTGTGCCGCTCAGATACTTGTACAGAGAACGCCTTATACAAAGACCATGTGAGAAAGGTAGGAAGGTGTACACGGCCTTTATGATCTTAGAAAATACGTTTATGGTCACAATAACGTGGCTGTAGATATATAACCACACCACACATCAGAAGGTGGAGAGACGACGACCTTTCGGTCCGTTCCGAACCATTATCAAGTCGTGTGTAAGTGCTCACACACACACGACGTGATAATGGTCCTGGACGGATCGAAACGTCGTCGTATCTCCATCTTCTAATGGGTGGTTTGGTCATCATAGGTTAATAGAGACGGAGATGGACTTTGCAGTGTTAAACACGTATGTTGTGGACAGAGTGCGGCAAAGGTTTATATGTAAGAAGCAGTGATTGTGCTTTATAACTGTATAATTAGGTATAGGCCAGATATTAATGTGGGTGTACGTCAGGATGTAACTCAAAATATTAAATATTAACATGGATAACATGGATGAGGACATGAGAGAGAGAGAGAGAGAGAGAGAGAGAGAGAGAGAGAGAGAGAGAGAGAGAGAGAGAGAGAGAGAGAGAGAGAGAGAGAGAGAGAGAGAGAGAGAGAGAGAACAGACAGACAGACAGACAGACAGACAGACAGACAGACAGACAGACAGACAGACAGACAGACAGACAGACAGACAGACAGACAGACAGAGACAGGCAAAGAGAAAGAGAGAGATAAACAGACAGATAGATATATCTAGAATTGCCCTTCATGACGTATAATTCCGTAATTCCATTGTTTGCAACAATTCATTAGAGGGTTCTCACCATCTCCAACAACCAACATCAATAACTGAAGGCAACAGAACGCGCACGAATACATTACAGGCGAATTTCCTAACAAAATATCCCAATCAGTATTATCTAGAAAAAAGTAAGAAAATAGGCAATTCTCAAATGGCGTCCCTCCCCACCCCATGATAGGTAAAATAAACCTGGATGATACCTATTGTAGCGTTCCAGGGTAGCGGCTAGAGGAACACGATCCTGCTGCTGTATTCAGTCCTCTCAAGTCGCTAAAAACAGAAAGAAAAGTGTTTGCTAAAATGCTCGAACCATATATTCTTGTACAGCCACTAGCACGTATAGCATTTAGGGCAGGTCCTTAACCCTAATTTTCCCCGAAATATGACCCGCCAAATCGTTTAACAACCAGGTACTCATTTACTACTGGGTGAACAGAGGCTACAGTTCAGGATTGGCGCCTAGTCAATCCTCCCCAACCAGGATACGAACCCAGTCCAAAGTGCTCGCGAAGCGCCATGCGAGTGTTTTACCACTGCGCCACGGGGACCAATATTTTTATCCTCGGCCGAAAAAACAAAATACGGACGAACAAAACACCATGAGTATTACTCACTTTGTTGCTCTCTGCATGACTGCATAACTCACAGCAACTCTCCTGTGCACCAAGATGTTGAGAGTCAAGGTTGAGCCCTTGTGATATGCAGCGCCGCTGTACTCAGGCGGGGAAATCTAGGGCAATGCCGGCAGAAAATTTAGCACAGCAAGAATAAAGGTGTGCAAGATTTGGAAACATAGAGATGGCTTATTATGGCTATCATTGCCGTCGTTATTCTCTTGCTAGAAGGCTAGCAATTTAAAAAAAATCAGGATATTTTTGGGGGAGAAATTTTGCATCAAGCCAAATGTTTTCTGCTATCTATTCTTAGCTACGGATTATTTTTTGTATTATGTCTTTGATATATTGAAACTATAGTTTAGTAACCACATAATCTTTCCCCTTCATGTAGTTAATCTTGTAATGACTTTGCTGAACATACGATTTTCTTTGAATAATAAATTATAAATTACGTTCGATGTGATGCAAAAAGTTTTTTGATCATGCAGGCAATGAGTCACAATAACGTGGCTGAAGAATGTTGACTAGACCACACACTAGGAGATGAAGGGACGACAACGTTTCGGTCCGTCCTAGACCATTCTCAAGTCGATAGAATGGTCCAGGACCATTCTATCAACTTGAGAATGGTCCAGGACGGACCGAAACGTCGTCGTCCCTTCACCTCCTAGTGTGTGGTCTGATCAACAGTATTTTTTATCATGTTTTATTCAGTTTAAATGGCTTTTTCGTTTAGATATTTTCCTGAGTGTGTGTGACAGGAGGAAGCTAAGTTCTCTCCGGCAAAGTCTCGCCTAGTCACTCATCCTTTATAGCAACCTCTACCTTCTTGCTGTAGACTTCTTACACATGGCGTCACGTAACTCTCCGTGGGAGTCAAGTGATACTGTTTTTGGATTATGTTTAATGCAACAAATGTAAACAATGACATGTAACCGTGGTTGTCCCGCTTATAATAACAACTGTGGTACATTACTACAGTCGGTCATGACAATAAAGTATCCAAGTCAGGACTGTGGTGGTGGTGGTTAGGGGGAGGTGGACTGTTATAGTGGTGGTGGTGGGGGGGGGGGGACTTTTGTGGTGGTGGGGGGGAGGACTTTTGTGGTGGTGGGGGGGGGGGTGGAGCGATAAACAGCATCTCAAATCAGTCCCAGCACTTGGACTAGTAGTTCAGCAAATGATTTACTTCTCACACTGAAGACCATACAGCGAACACAACGTTGTTTGACCCAGTGGGTTGATATTACTGCAAAACAAATATGTTTTCCAAATTTCTGCTTCTGGCTCCTTTCCAATTGTTGCTCGCTTCCTATCACAGTCTTTTTCAACTTATTATTATTTATTTCATAAAATTTCTTTACCTCCTTTCAATGTTTTGCTGTGATTCTCATTTTACATATTTTATAGTTCCCTGATGGACAATATTGCACCAATATTCACGAAGAAGAATATTTGCAATTAATGAGTTGATGAATAGCAATTATAAACAGGAAACTGTTTATGATGAGGATTCACACTCAACAAAAAGTATTCAATTCCAATGTCAGGTAATTAACGCAACGGGAACAACCCTTTTATGCACAGTTTCTCCTTTACGACGCTTAATTAACTTAAGTTCCGGTCGATGATGTATTGCATATTGATCTTTATATATATATATACATACACACACACACACATATATATATATATATTTTACAAATATACATATAATTTAAAAAAAAGTAGATTTCACTCACAAAATAAATTTCGTTTTCGTTCGAGTAGAGCAATCAATCTCTCCCGGGACGCGGTCTCCCCCCTTGCATTATGTCTTTAAAAAGCAGCCCAATAGTTCTAAGTCTCTCACCTGGTCGTAATTTTACTTGCTCTACAATTAAGAATTCTCTCGAGGCTGCGACTTTCCGGCAATATATTTACGTATTTGACAAAACTCACCAAAGTAAACATTCTGTACGTCTTAACAGCTTGCATTTCCCTCGGCAATGTTTAAGTTTATTTGTGAGTCTGTACATTTAACTCAAAAATTTTGTGGTTTCGATTAGAGATTTGAAAATAGGATATGTTTAACCGTGAGATAATTTATATTTCTTCAGATTCATTTATTATTTGTAATATCATTTAATTTATTTTTATTATTTTGTTTCTTGTCTATCAACTTTCCTCTCTTGTTGGGAGATTATTTTACAACTTTGTACCACATGTCTGTAATTGTATGGTTCAACTTCCCTGCCGCCTGTTTCCAAGTTCAGCTTCAGTTGTTCAGTCAACTTTTGTTGAGAGTTCCTGCAGCGTCTCATGCGTTGTAATTGTTGAGTGTCTAATTTAAGCACGGTCAAAGTTAGCAATTTGTTAAATTTGGCTGGTTGTTGGAGAATATGCTTTGATAGATTGGATAATTTGTTGGGATTACAAAAGGAATACGAACCGGGATCATAGGTGTCGGTAGTTAATTTTTCTTGTGTTAGTGTGATATTTGTCATAGTCTAAAAATATGTTTTGTTAGCTGTCATTTGTCAAAATGTGATCTGGTATGTTACGTATTTTGAGGAAATAAGTAGGTTGTACTTGGGTAAAAATCTGTCTGCAGTTGTGATATCTTTGAAGAAATATACAAAACATTCGCAGAATTAACCGTAAATAATTTTTGTTTTGTTATATATTTATCGATAAAATAAAGACAAAAATATCCATAAAGTCAATCATGAATGATGTACTAACTATAGCTTTAAGTATTTATTTCAATCACTAGTTTCGGAGAGAGTGGAGCCAATCGTGACAAATCGTTCTTACTAACACCAAGCCCTGATGGATACCAGGTTTAAACAGTGACAGCTTTAAGATACCGATAATAGCTGCTGCTGACGCTGCATATGTCAGAGAAAGGTTAACTCCGCTCTCCTATTTCAATAATTAAAGTGTCAATATATATACGATCCAACTAAGCTAAAAATAATGAAATCAAGAACGGTGAATTAACTTGCTGGCCTGGAAGAAAGAATGTTATCCCAACGCCTTAAAACCGAGTAAAATATTCAGATTATATATAATAACAATAATTATAATAATAATTCATTGTGTCGGGGGACAGGAAGCCAGTGAGTATACATTCACGTTTTGGCTTTTAGTGGGGCGAAGGGCCACAGGACCCTGTCCATAACCGGTAAGCTGGCGTAAATAGTCAAGCCAATACTTCAGTTCAAAATCAAGTTGGAAAAATTTCCTCAGGAGCAATGGAGGGACCTTCGTACCAGCCTCCCGGCTTCATGTCTCCGTCGAGGACATAAGAGAGAGACGGTGGTCTTCAGGAAAATATCAGTTTCACTTTTCATTTTAGACTGGATGAATGTTTTGTTTCTGCAGCTGGGACCTCGTCTTTACGTCGCCAGTGTTCTATTTGTGTCGACTCCAAGGATCACGTTGTTGCTGCACCAGTGACATCGTTGTTTAAGCGCTAGTGACATCGTTGCCCCGTAATCTTCGTTGTCACGGCGTCAGTGACTTCGTTGTTTTGTCGCTAGTGATCTTGTTGTTGCAGAGTCGGGGACGTGGTTTTTGCGGTTCCTTTGACCTCGTTGTTGCTTCGCCAGTAACCTTGTTGATGTGGCTCCACTGACAAAGTGTTTGCGTCATCAATGACCAAGTTATTGTAAGACCACTGACTTCGCTATTGCTGCGCTAGCGATTTCGTTATTGCGGCCAAAGACATATATCTATACGAGTAATATTTATATCTTAAGTTACGAATTAATCATAAATCAGTAAACATATCTGATCATAAGTACAAAATGTTGGCGCCTGGATGCCTGTCTTCACTGTCATCATCTTCAACATCAAGCTTTGATTTATGCTGTTCCAAATCTAATTAATATTGTAAATTATATGATGATGATTTGTGTTAATATCATTTGGAGATCATGAGAATTGAATACATGTTATTCTGAATCAAATGATAAGAGACGATTCTGCAATGTTCAGCTGGCTAGATAATACATAGAAAATAGTTGTGATAATCATTATAAGAAATTAATAAATAATAATAATAACACACACACACATACACACACACACACACACACACACACACACACACACACACACACACACACACACACACACACACACACACACACACACAAACACACACACACACAAACACACACACACAAACACACACACACACACAAAACTATATCCCCCCCTTAATCTTAAACCGGCCTGTGAGCCGAGAAATTGTGACCCCACCAGAACACACCTCACAGTTCCTACTTACCTCCTGCTCGCCTCTCCGAGCCACAGTTAACATAAGGCACTAATTGCTTTACTCGAGTGAGGCCTCAGTTCCCCGGGCACCCGAACCCTGACTGGGCGTTATTATTTGTATAACAACGACTTTGTATTTGATTACTTGCACCCAATTTGATATTTGAGTCCTAATTCCATTTTATTTGAATCCTAATTCTATTTGTCACGACGTCAAATTGTCACACTGATATCTGCCTTGTTAATATTGTGATCAAATTCATACATTGAATAATAATATAGTTGATATATAATATTAATATAAATGACAATAATAATAATTATGAGTAAATCCGTACGACCAGTGATGAGGGTTCGAACCCTCATGCGGGTTCGTAAGGGTATGCGATGGATGGTTCCCACGCACACAAGTGTTCCCACCGCACAGATTCGAGCCCTTATCACTGCCCCAACGGATTTTCTCATTGATGCAGTCATATTAGAGTGACTACTCACTGTGTAATATAATACTAATAATAATAATAATAATAATAATAATAATATTGATAATATTAACATTAATAATAATATTAATTATGCTATTTTAACATCAATAATAATAATAGCAGCAGCAGTAAGAACAACAGCAACAACAATACAATATTAAAACAACTAAGAGACTAGAAAAGCACCTTGATAAAAGGTGCTCCAATGAAATAGTTTTCCAATGAAATTACATTACCTTGTTGTATCTTTAAGAAAATATTGAGGTAAACGTTTATTCTAGTGAGAACTGTAATAATTGTTATACATTAATTATGAATATATGTCGTGATTTTAAAATTGTTGAGTTCATTTCTCTGTTTCCAATTTAACTATTAGCTTCTTGTCCTCCATCTTCTATCCCTTGCAGCATCTACCGATCCCGTCTCATTCCGCTCCTCGTCCTTTACTCATGCTATAACTACTGCTTCTATAATTTCTATACTTAAGTTTCTATTAGATCGACTTATACTTTCACTTTTCATGCTTGTTCTAAGGCTAACTCATTTTACATCCCCCACTAAAGTTATACGACTAAATTCCACTTCATATCCTACTGAAGTCACCAAGGCACTATAATTTCAAGGGACATAATTTGCAGATGAAGAAAAAACTGAGAATAAATGAGTCTTCATACACGTAAAGACATAGAAGGGGAAAAGGGGGGCAAGAATGAACACTGATAGTCTGTCTCCTATCCTTTGGCCAACCAGGAGGACTTCACAAGTTACACTCGACTATATCCGGGTTATAACGTTAATGAAGCTTCCTTCCCAGCTTAACAAGGCGGGTTCTACTGAGAGATCCGGAGGACATAATTTTCTTGGCGTTATCAGAAATAATCACTATGTTTGAATGCCTGCCACGGTAATACACCCTTGGAATATCCATCCAATAGACACGTGAGTAATTATTTATCTTCAAAGAAAATGAGAGAGCCCAACTTGTCAAGCGAGAATCCACCTTCGTCGTAGTCTTGATTAATTGCCTTCTCCTGAGAACAAAAATCAGTGGGTATGATGGAGTACTCCTTGGCGCCTTGCAGAGAGTATTAGTCGAGTAGTTTTCATAAGGTGATGGCAACCCCGCAGGCTCAAGAGTCACAGTTTCTCAGAAATCGTATTGAATGTTGACGGTTTGTAAGAGAACGTCTTCATATTCACATTATTAGATATTGCTTGTGAATGTTACAACCCTCCAAAACCACCTATCTATTTTTTCTTTCTCTATTATTCATTCTATAATACATATATCTTTTCACAAATTGTAAATCTAGCTTGTGCACAACGACGGCATTTTACATTTGAGAACTGGCTGCTAGCTAAGAGAGCTTTTCAGATGCAAATCCCGATTTGAATTTTGGATATCCCTCAAAGGATTTCTCGTCGCACGCTGTGTTTCATGAATCTGGATACTGTTAAACGGAAACACGCGAGGGATTGAAGATTCTGGCTAATCTGGAAACGAATTCGGACAAGGAAATCAAATAAAGACATTTTATTTTAAAGTAGGTTTTATTTTTTCGAGCAACGGACAAAACCTAACAGATCATTTCCTCAAAAAATTTTACGTAATAAATTATATCAAAGAAAGTAGTAATGGGATTTTAAACTATATCTTCCATGGTTTAGTGCTCTCATTAGATAATTATCTTATTATCTAAGCTAGTTAATAGCCACACGCCTTCTCGTTCATCCTTTAGCTCGTCAAAATTGTAACTTGCTTAGCTAAATGAATTGTGGGGTTCAGTCCCTGAGCCCATTATGTGCCACTGTAACCCTTTCCACTACCGCCCACAAGATGGGTATGGGGTGCATAATAAATGAACTAAACTGTCTTTGGGTTCTTATCTTAATCTATGTAACTTGTTCGAGGGCGGTTCCACCAGTCTTTAAGCCTTCAGACTTGTTGTCTGAAGACAACATGCTTAATTATCTTCTATTTACAACAGGTAATAAGGCTCAGTTCCAAGCACAGAGTATGTTGTAAACCATTTGCTAAATACCACAAAGTGCAATGTATGCATCTTAATTGTTCTTAATTCTCTTATTGTTCTGGTAACTCAACCACCGACCAGATGGTGGTGGTGGACATCTGCTGCAGGAAGTGATTCATAACATCAGCAGATGAGAGTCATTAGTAGTTCAAGCTGGGATAGTTATGTCTTATTTGCCTCTACGGCATTCTGGTTATAATCTATAATTAAAATATTGGTTATCTGTCGTGCTTACTGTTGTTATTATTTATAGAGTTTTGCATTATTTTGCGTAAATGTGAAATTTGGCTTAATAACATAATATTTATTTATTATGTATCAATAAGTATTAGTAACATAATATTCCAGCAAATATTTACTTGCTGTGGTATCACGTTCTCACGATAACTTAAATTTAGAAACAAAACACAAAGAAAGTGTTCATAGTTCCCAAACACACTGGGGGATTTCCAGTTCGGGATGTATTGTGGAGATACGGACTTGCTTGAGCCTTATTGAGTGTCAGATGTTATTCCCTCTCCAGGAAGTGTGATATCCTCCCAGGTACAGAACGTGATAGCGCCCGCGTGGGCCAGGCTGATGCGTGCCGCAATATCACTTTGCCGTCAGAGGTGATCCACTGGGTTGAAAATATTGTCTGAGGTGCAGAGAGATTTCTCCCTCAGGCGTCAGTCTCTGTTCCACTCCGTGTTGCTGGTGCTCCACAATCCACTATTTTACGTCGAAAAGAATACAAATTTCCATTTCCTTATGCTGTACATATAAGACGTGTTATCACTTGTTAAGAAGCTTTCAACGTTTCTTAAACATAAGACCTTTATTCGCTGCTTCCAAAGTTTTAATAAAATGAGAAACCAAGGACGCCTGCAAGAGCAGTTGCTGTGTGCAGTAATTGCAGCCCAGCATAAACGTTCTTCTCAGACTCACAACAATGGAGCCTTTAAAGCTTCACATGAATTAATATTCAAGCACCCAAAAACATTAAGGCTGAATGGGCTGTTCTTCAATGCAAGACGTGACAAAACAACATAATTAGGTCATTTAAACATGCTCTAGGAATTTATTTTTTCTTAGGAAGTCCTTGTATTCGCAGGAGATTGCAGCATCCCGGCTTGGTGCGTTGCAACGCCTAATTAAAATTTCATGCTATAACACAGGTGAAGACAAAGAACTCTGCTCTTCATCCTTGAGCGACAAAAGAATATAGACGGAAATTAATAGTATTATAAAATATTACAAATTAAACGACCGGATCATTAAAAAAGGCAACAACATTAAACCAGATTTTGACTTAGAAACCATTGTTCGAACGAACGTTGATAGGAGAGCGTTGAAATAATTTTTTTTTAGAATCGATAACAGAGAAATATAATGGTAATCTTCCCGGGCTAGACAATCCCACAATAGCTAATATATTCTTATCATATTTCTCAGCTGTGCGACGAGCACAGAGTGATACGATCTAGAGCCCAGAAATATTAAAAATTTCAGGTGTTGGGGGTATAACAGAGTAATGGATGAGGGCAGTAAGGAATAAGAGGAGTAAGGGATGAGAGGGAATGAGTGATGAGGGAAGGGAAGAATGAGGAGTGTGGTGGTGTTGGTTCTCGATGACCCTATGATGTGTGTAATCTATAGTAAATGAATAGGTATTATCAACTAATTCCCATTGCCTTCTCTACATACTCTGCTCCTGCAATTTCTCCGGCTGTTGGTGAAGATGATGATGATGATGCCGATAATGAAGACGATAATGATGATGGTGATAATGATATATCGTAACAGTTTGAAAACACGGTAAAGTAACGCATTTGATGCTTAAACAATTTACTCCTTTGCAAGTTACAACTCAAAGTTACTGAAACGATACTTTTATACTTTTCAAAAAAGAAAATTGTTCAAAGGGTTTTATTAGTTTGATTTACATCTTTCAACTAATATAATTAAGTATATATACATTTTTCTCCTCCGCTAATCCGCAATTTTCCTATTTCAATTATGTCCCAAAGACACGTTTCATCACAGTCAGAAACAAAACAAAAAGAAAGACAGAAACAAAACAAAATATAGCCCATACCCCAAAACAAACGACACGAACGCCATATACGAAATAAATAATGGTAATCATATTTTTTGTCATGTTTCGTGAATTATTTGATTCAATAAATCGGATACATTACGTGACAATCCTCAATTGGATTCAGTAAAACTGCTTAGTGGATATAGGGAAAAAGCGGACTACAAGGAGTCACGCTATCTTGCGGTGCTCAGTTATCGCAAGATAACTCCTAGCAGCCTGGCCACAAACACCCACCACAGTGACGTCGCCTACAACCTCACGTCAGTGGAATCATTAGCCACCATCGACCACATGATGTCCTCTACCTCTGCAGGACATCCAACACTAACCACAGTGATATCATCTACCACTCTACCACAGTGACATCATCTACAACAGTGACGCCATCTACAACAATGACGTCATCTACCACAATGACGTCATCTACCACAGTGACGTCATCTACCACAGTGACATCATTTACCACAGTGACATCATCTACCACAGTGACATCATCTACCACAGTGACCTCATCTACCACTGTGACATCATCTATCATAGTATGACTTAAAACTTACGCCACTGACGTCATCTACGAAAGAAAAATTGCTGCCACATTACACTGCCAACATTTTTCTTCAGAAAAACTCGTACACACACACTTCAGTGTGACATCAGCCTCAGTTACGACATAACTACACACCACGGTGACATCATCGTTATCGAGCGTACCTCATCGACAACAGCACTAAAAGTTATGTGAGTAACTTAATCATGTATGCCACCGTTACACATAACAACATATCATTACACACACCCCTTAGACGTGTAGTGTAGACATCACTGTACATAAGTACGTCACACAGCCACACGTCACACAGCCGCACGTCACACAGCCGCACGTCACACTAAATAGCATGCCACATCGCCATACATTACGCATAAGTTAATCAATGAATCACAGTACGCCACACTTCCACACTACGCCACTCAAGCCTCAGTACCACACCTATACTACAGGCATTATACCAAACGACACATGTATATCTTCACTACGCACAACAAACAAATGGAAGTGCCACAACATACGACTTCTTACATCGCTCCAAAGCCACTATACACCCCGTCAATACTCTCAAACCATTCCATATCAACCACTTGAAACAGCATTAATTCTTCAATACCATACGAAACCACTGTGAAGCATAAAATTCCATCGCAACCACTTCGAACCCCAACATATAATCCACACCATACATTCCATCACATCATTCCACTATACACCACTCATTACACCACACCATTCCACTATACACCACATCATTCCACTATATACCATACATTACACCACACCATTGCACTATACACTGGACAATATGCTTTCCCTCCGCCGCTGTACACAACACAATTAACTAATGCCTAATACACAGCCTAATACGCATCCAAAGGGAAATAACAGAAACACATGAGGCCATTAGAAGCCTGTCGCTATAAATTCCGAATCCCTTAATGTCTTCCTAGCATAAACTCAAAGGTATTCCTGCCTTTAATTTCCGAATTTATTAGCCAAATGCCTTTACTTCCCTTTCCAATCATCTCTCTCACTATGCTGGTCATTCTCGTTTGCATCCGGGTGTAATCATCGGAGCTCCTTGCAAGTCAAAGTTGATTCTATATTATTACACTCACTTCTGGCTGCTATTTTTGAGGTGTGCAATAAAGGTACTACTGAATGTAAACTGTTATTTGTATTGTATTATGTACCGGTGGTGTAAAAGTGTATTTCCTCCTGTGTATCCACCATTGGGAATTCTGTATGGCACTCCTGTAACCCAACATTGGTCCGGTAGACTCGTCGGTTGCTTCTTGGCTACACCAAGCTATAATTTCGTGCAAATTTCGGGCCGTTCCGGTGAGATTCGTTTAGACCAGTGTTCGCAGCACTTTATTCTCATAACGTATATTTCTCTACTGCTAACAACGGTGTTTATTGCTGTGATAAAGTATGGCTATAGTGATCACATTTGTAGGGGTAATATAGCGTGGCTATGATGATCATATTCGTAGGGATAATAAAAGCTTGGCTATAATAATATATGTTGGGTTATTAAAGCTTGGCTATAATGATCATATTTGTAGGAGCAATAATATATGGTTAATATATCCACATATGTAAAATAAGTAGAGGCTCGTTCTTGAACATTTTCTATTTATTTTGGTTATGTGTTAAGGAGAATTTGTGTAGGGACTCTTGCACATGGAAGACTAATGGTGTAGGACAGGAATGTGTAACAGAAGTGCAGTATAGGGATGTGTTGGAAAGAGGTGCATATTAGGGTGTTAAACAGGTGTGAGAGACAGGCATATTTAACGGAGGTGTATGTCAGGTGTGTGGGAGATAGAGAAAGATATATAGTAGGGAGGAGAACAGATGGTGTTGGAGAGGGATATGTAACAGAGGTATATATGGCAGGGGTGGAGGAAGGGAGTGTAGCGCAGAGGTTTATGACAAAGGGTGTACGACGTATGTAAAAATACCTAATCTCTCTTCCGATAAACCATACCTGATAACAGGACAAACATGACCTATGATTTACAAAGTTCCGTTTCTTGCTTTTTCCTGTACGTATTTTGAATGATTACGTTTATATATATATATATATATATATAATATTATATATATATATATATATATATATATATATAATATATATATATATATATATATATATATATATATATATATATATATATATATATATATAAATTTACTATTTTGGTGCAATAACAACAAATCAGAGAGGTCAAGGTATTTTATAGTACAAAAATGCTCGAGAAAGGCTGTATTTGTCCTTTAATAGTTTTATGACTATTTGTATCAAGAAAATGGACCTACAACCTAGAATCAGCGTATAGCAGTCTCGCTTAGTTGCAGGTCAGTGTCCTGTAGTACAAACTGAACTAATACCCTGCACATTTAAATAATGAAAATAAAATGCCCAACCAATAGATTATTGCAAATGGCACCCATCGCTTTGCATATATTTGCATTCAACAAATTTTGCCCAAATGCCTGAATGGTACACGGTAATAGTCACTACTTTGTTGGGCTTGTGTATTGTTTATAGTTAATGACCCAACGGCAGGTATGTCCTCGCCTTAATTGGTTTTGTGAATAACTCTATTATTCACTACTAATTGATTTGGTGTATGACTTCGCTAGCAAGTGAGCCGCGATTAAACATCAGACTGCTCCGTGTCCGTCACGCCTGTGATGGTGTCAGGGTGGGCGGTGTTGTCACTATACTGGACTCTTGCTGGGGTCAAAAGCAGTAACACTACGAACTGGTAATGAATATATATATATATATATATATATATATATATATATATATTATATATATATATATATATATATATATTATATATATATATATATATATATATATATATTTCAAACCTAAAAGGAGTACCACCATATATCAACTATTTGAATAAATCTGGATCCTAAAAATTACTTAAACTTAAAGAGTTCTGGATTAAAACAAATATCCACTGTGTATACCTTAAGACAAACATGTCAAGGTGGATATAATTAATAATTCAAATAATTCATTGTGTCGGGGGACAGGAAAGCCAGAGTGTATTAATTCACGTGTTGACTTTTATCCAGCTCCCCCCCCTAGGCTAAATTTCTGACCCCGCCCAGGATACAAACTCCCACAAGAAGCTGACTAACTCCCGAGTACCTACTTACTGTTAGGTGAACAGATTAATTAGGTGAAAAGATATGTGCCCTACCATTCTTGTCTCGCCCGGGATTCGAACCCGGAACTCTCGATTGTGCGTCGAGAACGAACCCAACTACGGGAACCCTCACGTATGTTCCTCAAACTTTCCATCACCAGCGTCCTGGCGACGTCACCCGAGGGAGCTCCCACAGGATGACGTAAAGCATGAATAAAACCATAAATTAATGTCAAACACTTTTTTGTACAAAGCGAAAAGACCGAAAAGCGTCATATAATTAAGGTCCATAACTCTTTTTGAAAAATGAAGTAGCCTAATTAATTATCAAAATTAAATGTCAATAGAAAAAAACCCCTGAGCCTCGTTCGAAGAGGGAGAGGAGGATAAAGGACTAATTATTACCTGTCCTTGGCTCTAATTTTTTTAATTGGTGCTGGAGCGGATGAGACGGAGACAGGCAAGAGAAAGCAGACGTTGCTCGGCACTATGTTAATAGTAACACTTGAATTATCAAAAACCTCAAGATGTTGCTCCAAGTCTGTCACTATTTCTAGTGTATATACACAAAAAATGAATGAACTCGGGGTATATATATATATATATATATATATATATATATATATATATATATATATATATATATATGCGGAAAATCCACAGAGAAATATGAAATATATATTATATATTATATATATATATATATATATATATATATATATATATATATAATATATATATATAATATATATATATATATATATATATATATATATATATATATATATACATATCCGGGAGTTGCCTGACGACACGATCATTAATCACGGCAGCCAATAAGGACATGGCCCTTCCTGCCTCAGACAACAAGACACACCCACAATTATTCCCTAACTCAGACTGAGGAGAGGGGCCGAGAGAGAGAGAGAGAGAGAGAGGACCGCTAACAGCCTAATTGCCTCGATAGGGCTCGTTAGACTGTGAAGACATACAGCAATTCAATTACCCGTGAATAATGCCATCATTCACAAAATCAATTAAGCCAAGCGCCATTGGATCATTAGCGGTAAACAAAGAGGAAACCATGGTAAAGTAGCTCCCCTATTACCACTCTCAGCGCCCTGGACACCAAGGAGCCATCACAGGTGTGGTGTAAACTGATAATATACATGCTTGAACCTCCTCCACGGCGATTGTGGAATCAGATGGTTCTATCATCTGATAGAGCCATTCTATCAGAGGGAAAATTTAGCAACCACTCGTTCGGTAATATCTGAAATATGTTTAAGTATATTGTTAAGAGTATTCTTGCAACCATTTGCTCTCTCTGATTCTTCTCATCATCACGGCGTTATCTGAAAACTAACGACGTCATTAACTTGTTATAGCATATTCGACCTGCGATATTATTAACGCATCAAGTGTTAACTACTTTATGTAATCTCGAAGCTGAGTTTGGTTCCCATCACTTCATCAACCTTTTGCTTCCTCCTCTTTTATCACATTTTATCTGGTTTTCCTACTTCGTCCTCATCACCGGCTTTCACCCCCAAATCCTGTGCTTGTATATTGAAAAGTGAGAGTCAAAATAATTTTTTTTTATACTACCTCTATAAGTTTTGAACGTCATCGTATCTCGTTGCTGAATTTCGACACTGATTCAATCCTTTCGGCTTTATTACGGAGAGGATCTTTATTAAATTTTTTACACGGCAGCTAGGAGCCTATTCTGTCTTTTACTGTTGCTAGCCATCTTTCCATAGTCACATGGATTTATATATATATATATATATATATATATATATATATATATATATATATATATATATATATTATATATATATATATATATATATATATATATATATATATATATATATATATATATATATATATATATATATATATATATATATACACACATAAACAAATCCACAAGGGCCGTGACGAGGATTCGAACCTATGTACGAGATCATCCCAGACGCTGCCTTAATCGACTGAGCTACAACATGGTAAAAGAGTTGTAGCTCAGACGATTAAGGCAGAGTCTGGGATGATCTCGGACATAGGTTCGAATTCTCGTCACGGCCCTTGTGGATTTGTTCATTGATGCATCACGGTATTGTGATTTCTGTGTGTAATATATACATATATATATATTTACAAATTAATAGATGTGACTACACATCTCACAGTCACTGAACAGGTTGCTGGTATTTTGAATTTAAACAATGGCCAAACACATTGGGTCTAGATTGATTCTAGATTTATTAGCCATTTTAATATCTACCAACAATATAGTTTTTCAGACGTTCTTTCATGGTAACACTATGGCAGATCTTAGGTAATCTGTTCGTGGCAATAAATAAATCACATGTACTAATGCACATCAGTCAGACAAGTGTCTCATCTGGAAGTAATGAAATATTGTGAAAGTTTTAAGAGCATATTTTATTAGAGTTATATTATTGCTTTTTTTTTGGAGCCACGAATATCCTAACCTAAAATATAACCTTAAGTTTATTGGTGAACTTTATCCTAGAAAAAAATATTCTCATATGATAGTTACTATTTGGATGTGTCTAGCATTGTAGCTTCTACCATCAGCATCATCACTACGCTATCTGCTCAGGAAATAAGATTTGCATTATCCTGCCACCAGAGAGTGTAGTCGCTGGACATTGATTGATGGTCTGCACTTTCGAAGATTTTTGCTTTCTGTGGTGAGAATAGATTCGGGGGATTATAATCACCGCCAGGAGAAGCAAAGTCTTTGACACTAATGCACACAACGCGTGATGCAAGGCCATACTCATTATACTCTATACACCTCTAATTGCCTCGTGCCTGACCTTGCTAAAGTTAAGCGTTTTTCCCAGGTCATTTTCTCTAAGATATATACACGGACGTTTTACATGGCTCTCAAAACTCAAATTTTGTGTCTTTGCTTCTTCCTCTCTTTAACCAATTATCCCATTACAGTCTCTCTATTTTCTTACACTTTACATTCAATATTTTACCTCTTCTGGAGCCCCTTTCTCATTCCTTTTCATATCTCTCATCCATTAATTGACTTTTCTCCTGACACTGTCTCGCAGTCTCTCTCTCTCTCTCTCCCCGATTGATTTCGCTAGTCACAGCCACTCTTACTTGATTAATGAAAGCCAAAGCTAAAAGCTACCATCGGGTAGGGTGCTTTCTGCAAATGCACAGGCGACGAGAACTGCAAAGAGAGAGCCACGTCGTCCGTGGGAGACGAAAGACGAAAAAGGGAGGGAAATACGAGGGAAACCTGAGGAAACAGAGATAGAAGGAACAGAGATAGGGAGAACAGAGATAATTTGAACAGAGGAAGAGGGAACGGAGAGGGAGCAGATATAAAGGGAACAGAGATAATGTGAGAGATGGAGGGAACAGAGATAGAACGGAGAGCGAGAAAAGAGAGATAGCAGAGATAGAGAGAACAGAGACAGAGAGAACAGAGATAGAGAGAAGAGAGAGAAAAGAGACAGAGAGAACAGGGATAAAGAGAACAGAGTTAGAAAGAACAGAGATAATGTGAGAGATACGGGGCAAAAGAGAAAGTGTAAACAGAGATAAAGAGAACAAGATAGTGAGAACAGAGACATATGGAACAGAGATAGAAGGAACAGAGATAAAGTGATCAAAGATGAAACAGATACCAAGGAAACGAGTGACGATTAATGCATCTAAGTAAGGAAAATTGAGTGATTCTTGCAAAGAACTATGGATAAAAACTTCCCATATTATTGGTGCAGTTCGTGTTATAACTTAATATATATAAATTTGTGTAGTGTATACGAATAATGCTGCGGCTTATACCTACCCCAATAAGGAATGTAAATATAAAAACTATCCAGTAATTAAGGGAGATTATTTATTACTTGCTCATCCCTGTGAAAGAAGAAAGGGATATAAAATAATAAAGATATAAAATAAAAATAATAAAAATAATAAAAAAAAATAAATAATAAGGGATAAAAATACAGAGCTGTGTGAAAGAAAATACATTATTTTCTTCTTGTTTTGAGAGGGAATTTAACTTTAGTTTAATACATTATAGTAAAGTAAAGCAAATATAGTGACTAATATATTAAGGTCTAAGTATATTTCATGTATCATTGAAACAGAGGAAAGAACATTAAAACATCGACTAAAAGAAATGGGAAAATCTGCATTTCGATGAATATTTGATGAGAATTTTGTTACCGGAGTTTATTGAAAATTGCTCTAGTTTGATAATAGTGAAAAATCACAAATACTAATTTCCATATTCTTCCGCTAAAATGGTCCTGTCAAATTTACCTAAATGCTTTGCAATAGGATGAGGCTAATGCAAATATTTTCACTATATTCCAATTTATGTGTAGGATTGTGTGCACTCAAATTGTGTGTCTTTGCTTTGTGTGTGTTCACCTTGTGTGTGTGTGTGTTTGCCCACCTTGTGTGTAAGTTCATCTGTGTGTGTTCACCCTATGTGTAAGTTCATCTCTGTGTGTTCACCCTATGTGTATGTGTTCATATTGTGTGTAATCTCATGTATCTGTGCTTGAGAAGCTTTAATCCTCAGTTTCTAGATCACCTTTCTAGCTCTCAAATGTGAATCATAGTTCAGCTTTGAAACTCAATCTTTTAAATCCATTCTCACACCTATTATCCATGTGCTTGCCAAACACTCCTAATAATCCACGTGCCTTTCAATCACTCTCAAATCCTCAAGTTCGATCCAGTCACTATCAGCCATCATCGTGTGTTCCAATCGTTTCAACCAACTACGCAGGATCCACTCACTCCCATCCCTACTCGTAGATTATAATCACTGTCAACGCTCACCGTGGGTTCCACTCAGTATAACCCCTTCAAGTGAAATCCAATCACTCTCAATCATTCTCGTGTGCTTCACATCACTCTCAACCATCGTCTTGTATTCCAATCGCTTCCAAACATCATCACAAATACCATTCACTTTCAGGCCTCCACGTGAACTATAATCACTGTCGAATCTCATTGTGAGTTCCAACCAATCCATCCCTTCAAACGCCACCCAATCACACCCAGATCACCTCGTGGTTTCTAATCGCTGTCAGTTCTCATTGTGGGTTTCCATAACCCCCAAACCCACAAACACTTTAGGAAAAGTTTCCATATATCTAGTAAATTTCAAGTAGAATTTTCCACATGTTAGTTCTGGTCTCAGGCCTCGTTAGCTGCTTCTGCCTTCTGTATTGTAAAGTGGCTAATTCGACTTTTGTAAATTCGTGAAAAATGGGATTGGAGGATGCGCCAATCCTTAAGTTCTCACTGAAGGATTTCGCTGTATGAGCTAGTTTACATATTTTTCTTGCCTAGTAATTAATTAAACTACACTATGGTTACTATTTTTTTTTATTTTAATGCTGAAGGTGCGAACGTCAATTCGAATATTAATTGACAATTTGCATAGGAATATGACCATAAAAAATGCGTGCAAATTCTCCCATAAGAGAGAGAATCATCATCCGTTTTCACTATGACAGGTATTTAACAAAATATACATAATATAGAAACAGAACTGCTTGTCATAGTAATCATCAATTCTGGCTGATCTGCTACAGATCAAATAAAACATGTTATTTTTCGATTTACCTTTCAAACGAATATATATTCGACTTCCCGTACCGATAATGAAGCAGTGAATATAACGCTATTAATGTGTCGAGTATTTTAGCGTTTCTGTCCGAAACGCTGCGCGTACTAGTGGCTTTACAAGACTGTAAATACTATGCTATGTATTCTCTCTAACCCAATGTACCTTCTTGTATATAAATAAATAAATAAATAAATAAATATTCTTTAGTTACTCCTAGCAAGGCAATATGCTCAGCTAAGCAAAGTATTTATAACTTGCAATCGCAAATAGATCAAAGAAATTCACGTGATGCAACAATGAGAAAATCAGTAGGAGTCACGAAAAGGATTTAAAACTCTTTTATTTATCACTTGTCAAGAAATAATAAGAGACTGTGCGGGTTTGACACATAATCTAACCTAATCTACTCAAACTTGACCTTACCTAATCTACTCTAACTTGACCTTGCCTAATCTACTCTAACCTAGCCTATCGTAACCTAATCTTGCCCTAACCTAACCTATCCTAACTTGCTGGTATACTTGTGGCATGAGCAAATTTAGTAACATAGTAAATTCGCAGTATATCCAAAGAGATGGAAGGCAAACCTCTCGGTTATATATCCATTGTGAAATTGTTGTGTCTGTCGCAGCTCATATATACCAGGCCGAAATTCATATATACCAAGCCGTAGTTTACATATAATTTATAGAGTTTATAGAGAGCATATACAAAATATAGAGAGTTTATTTATACTAAGCCGCAACTTATATATACCAGCCCGTAGTTCATATATATATATACCAGGCTGCAGCTTGGTATACCAAGCTGCAGATCACGTATATCACGTCGCAGCTCATATATATCAGGCCGTAGCTCGTATATACCAAACACCTGGTCACACTTCCCACTAACTTATGGAAGCAGAGGTTCTGGTTACTCTGTCTTTCACACCGTAAAGCAACTCACCCCATCCGGATTGCCTCACGAACGGCAATCTATGTTTTTCCCTTGGCGCTTTTCCTGATAGTTCCCTCCCCTCCCCCCCGCCCCGCCCCCCCCTCCCCTGCCACCACCAAGCGTCAATTTTGCAGCGGATTAGTGTAACCAGTAGGGTAAATTCACGAAGCAGTTACGCAAGCACTTACGAACCTGTATATCTTTTCCCAATCTTTGGCGGCTTTGTTCACAATTATTAAACAATTAATGAGCTCCAAAGCGCCAGGAGGCTGTTTATAACAATAACAACAGTTGAATGAGAAGTTTTCATGTTTGTAAATCGCTTAATAAATGTAATCAAAGCCGTCAATAATTGAGGAAAAATGTACACATTCGTAAGTACTTACGTAGCTGCTTCGTGAATCTGGCCCCAGAAGCGTACTTACTTAGGCAAGCCATTTTGACTTATCGAAGTTGATTCTCATTAGTCCGAATGAGCGATGCTATTACCATGTTTTTCGTTTTCACTAAAGATCCTGAACGTTTAGCCTCGAGTCGATAGCCTCCAAACAGATGGGCCTCTCATGATGTTCAAAATGAGAACTTGATAAGCATCTCCGAAGAATATCTGATCAAGAGGGCTGTGACTCTTAACTGCGAGGAGCTGCGTCTAACAGCCTGGTTGACCCGACCAACAGCCAGGAGGCCTGGTCAGACGCTAGGCCACGGTGACATTGATCTCCGGGAACCAGTGCATGGCAAGCAAGTCGCATCCACAAGTCCTCATGCATTCTTGTATATTTAAGCAAATATTTTATGCAAATTATAATAAACAAGCTTGCAATGTTGCAAGGCAAACATGGTATATAACGATCGTCGAGCGTGAGTGTAGCGTGCATAGCAACAGTTGTCTCCAGCTGAGGTTGTATTCACTATGTAGGCAGCGTATAATTGACAGTCTATTTGGCAGCCTTAAGGCCTCACCCACCACAACACCGACTTTGGGTGCACCGGGAGCTCTAGGAGTAAGTGCCAAGTGGGTCACTATGGTTCATTACACACTTCAGTTCATTAAGTGACTGTGTATATAAGGCTTCACTCTACCTTTTGTAATACCCTGCATTCTGCTCCTCACTGTAATCAGCAGTTCCCTGCTCTCTGCCACACACTGTAACCAGCAGTTCCCTGCTCTCTGCAACACTCTCAAGGGCACAGTATATACCACTGAGTGTGTAAGGAGGGGCACAGTATTTACCAGTGAGTATGTCAACAGGGGCAGGGTATATACCAGTGAGTATGTCAGCAGTGGTACAGTTAATGTGAATTGTGCACAAACAGTATAATATTGTACATAATTGTCCATCTGTCTGTGTGGCTCTTTTCTATCTGTTATTTGTAATATGTTGTTTGGAGTATTTCGTTATTTCTCTTTCGTTATTTGTCTGCTGAATATATATTCTTTATTATCTTCGATATGCAGGCCGTGACGAAATACAGTAATGTTCTATATGGGTTCAGTGATGTTTTAACAATATCTAATGGTGATTGATCGAGGTCCATTGATGTCTAACGAGGCAGACAAGACAAGTCAGTGATGTCAGATAAGTTATAACGAGATCCATTGTTGTTCTAACGAGAAGTAATGAGGATCTAACAAAGATTCTCACGAATCTGACAAGATTCTCACGAATCTAACAAAGGTTTTCACGAATATAACAAAAGTTCTCACGAATCTAACAAAAGTTCTCACGAATCTAACAAAGGTTCTCACGAATCTAACAAAGAATCTCGCGAATCTAACAAAGATTCTCACGAATCTAACAAAGGTTCTCACGAATCTAACAATGATTCTCACGAATCTAACAAGATTCTCATGAGACCCAGTGGGGATATAACGACATCCAATGAGGTTCTAACAAGATCCAGCAAAAGAGAATTGGTGTAAAAACATTTAGAAGTTAGGTAATTCAGAGAGTAACTACTTTTGTGGCGCGTGACTCTCAGGATAATAGGTCAGATGTGAATTATGGAGATTGGTAAGCTACGATGCGACATTTACCCCTACCTCTGACTGCGGGGTGGTGGGTGACAGCTAGACTGAATTGTTGGATGGCTGTCAGCCTGTGTGATTGTGTGTCTGTCTATGTGTATACTTACCTAGTTGTGCTCAGCTAGTTGTGCTTGCGGGGGTTCAGCTCTGGCTCTTTGATCCCGCCTCGCAACTGTCAGTCAAATAATGTAGAGATTCCTGAGCCTACTGGACTCTATCATATTTACATTTGAAACTGTGTATGGAGTCAGCCTCCATCACATCACTGCCTAATACATTCCATCTGTTAATTACTATGATACTGAAAAAGTTCTTTCTAACGTTCCTGCAGCTCAATGGGTACTCAATTTCCACCTGTATCCCTCTTGTTCGCGTACCCAACGTGTTAAACAGTTAGGCTTTATCTATCCTGTCAATTCCCCTGAGAATTTTGTAGGTAGTGATCATGTCTCCCCTAACTCTTCTGTATTCTAGTGTCGTGAGGTTCAGTTCCAGTAATCTTTCCTCATAGCTCATTCCTTTCAGCTCGGGGAGTTGCCTGGTTGCATACCTCTGAACCTTTTCTAATTACGTTTTGTGTTTGACTGGATGGGGACTCCACGCTGGAGCCGCATATTCCAGTATTAGTCTGCCATATGAGGTATACAAGGTTCTGAATGATTACTTGCAGAAGTTTCTGAAGGCAGTTCTTTTGTTCGCCAGCCTTGCATACTCCGCTGATGGTATCTTTTTTGTGATTCCAAATCCCAGATCTTTCTCTCGTCCTGACTCATGAAGGATATCCTCTCCCAGATGGTAACTTGTGTTTGGCCTTCTGCTCGCTACCTCTATCTTCATCACTTTGCACTTGCTCGAGTTAAATTCTAGTAGCCATTTTTTGAACCATTCCTTCAGTCAGTCCAGGTCGTCCTGTAGCCTCTAGCTGTCCTCCTCTGTCTTAATTCTTCAAATAATTTTAGCATCATCAGCAAACATTGAGAGGAATGAGTCTATACCTTCAAGAAGATCATTCACGTATATCAGAAACAGGATAGGTCCGAGTACAGAACCCTGTGGGACTCCGCTGGTGACATCACGCTAGTCTGAGGTTTCACCCCTCATAGTAACACTCTCTGATTCTTGTTATTTAGGTACTCCCTTATCCACTGGAGTACTCTACCACTTACTCCAACTTGTTTCTCCAACTTATCAAAAAAGCTCAAAAAGCTTTCTGACAGTCCAAGAAAATGCAGTCTGCCCATCCTTCTCTTTCTTGTTTAATGCGTGTTGCTTGGCCATAGAATTATATTAAACCTGTGAGACACGACTTGCCTTCCCTGAATCCAAGCTGGTGATGTGTTACAAAGTCCCTTCTCTCTAGATGCGCTACCAGGCTTTTTCTCACCATCTTCTCCATCACCTTGCATGGCATACAAGTTAAGACACCGGCCTATAGTTTAGGGCCTCCTACCAATCCCCTTTTTTTGTAGATTGGGACTAAGTAAGCTGTCTTACAACTCTCTAGTAGGTCTCCCGTTTCCAGTGACTTGTTATAGACCATAGATAGTGGCACGCAAAGTGTATCTGCCCACTCTTTTAGCATTCATGGCAAGATTCTATCAGGTCCAACAGCCTTAGTCACTTCTAGATCAAGCAGATACCTCTGTGTGTCTGTACACTCATCAAGTTGTACTCACCTAGTTGTCCTTGCGGGAGCTAAGCTTTGGCTCGTTCGTCCCGCCTCTCAACCGTCAATCTTCTGGTGTACAGATTCCTGAGCTTCTCGAGCTCTATCATATATGTATTTGAAATTGTGTATGGGGTCAGCCTCCACCACATCACTTCCTAGTGCATTCCATTTACTAACTACTCTGACACTGAAAAAGTTGTTTCTGTGTGTCTGAGTGTCTATGTGTCACTTTGTGACTCACATGAGTGTCACAGACACACAGTGGGTCTGTGTCTATGTGTCTGTGTGT
Organism: Procambarus clarkii; assembly: GCF_040958095.1. Taxonomy (NCBI): domain Eukaryota; kingdom Metazoa; phylum Arthropoda; class Malacostraca; order Decapoda; family Cambaridae; genus Procambarus; species Procambarus clarkii. Next base: position 7,305,070 of record NC_091232.1, read on the forward strand.
CTGTATGTGTGCGTGGGTTTGTGTGTCTGTCTGTCTGTCTCTCAGTCTCTCTCTCATTATCTATCATAAAACAATAAAGATTTGTAAATTATTAAACCAAAACCAAGATTAAACCAAGATTAAACCAAAACATTTATGATCCGCGCTGGAATGGAATGAATGTATTTTCATTCTCCGGCTGGAGATCACAAGTGATACTTGTCAATATCACACGATTGAATTTTTCAATAGACTACACGTTTCTCGAATTAAAAAAATACTGTATATTCAGTGCATTTGGACCGGGTTTCTAATTTCAGTGTTGGGAGAAAAAAAATGTTGTATGGTATAATTGACATGTTTCATTGTAGAATTGGCATAATAAATTTTAGTTAGCCTTCCTATACGAATCTGATAATTTTATTTTAATATTTGTAAAATATAAGAATAGGTAAACAAAAAAACTGATATCGCTAATGAGGGATTGCGAACATTTTATATCCTCGGTGTAATAATAATAAATTTATATACTAAAGGTTCAGAACGAGGAGAGTATGTTCCCATACTCTGTATGGAAACATACAGAGTATTCTCGTGGAATATTGGTGTGAGAAACCGATTATTTCCACTAACTCACACTGTTATACACACACACACACACCACATACTCTCAATCACCCTTTTATATTCAGTCGCTCGCGTGTATTTTTGGAAGTATTCCCAATCATTCTCAATAGTGTGTATATATATATATATATATATATATAATATATTATATATATATATATATATATATATATATATATATATATATATATATATATATACCCACACACTATATATACTCATGAGCGAATGCTGGGAAATAGAGCTTAATGAACATAATCTGCTCGTTATGGAGCTATGTCGAATCCATTTTAGACTCCCACATATCAAAGTTTTCAGAGTGCTCGACGCGGATGTGTGCAAGACATGAGAGGCTGAAAGTTTTTAATTCTGCTGGAATTGAATGTACTACACAGATACAAGGGAAAAGAGCTGTTCAAATTGAACATATCAACCTTGAGTTTATTGTTCATTTTTATTTAGAATAAAGAGTAATAACATCCGTTTGTCGATCATAATTCACGTACCAACGGACCAGTGCTGCTTTAGTTTAGTAAGAAAATCACCCTTTGGCGTTAATATGGAATTATAGAATAAGGGGAAACGGTGCTATATTTAAATCAAGTTTTGATGTATTTCTTCCATGATGTTCAGGCATTGACGTTTTCCTTGTTAGTGATGCATGTTTCGATACTGTCTTTGTAGCTGTAGCATGATCTGATATTCCTGTTATAACATACATTCAATGGAATATTGTTGTTGGTTAACGGGTTAACGACCCGTGGATTGCAAGTGCCCCATGTAACCCGAATTCATGAATTATTTTCATTGCTTTTTGTAATTTTAAACGTTACTGTTTGGACTTAGCCAAGCTAATAATGTTAGCAAACTTTGGACATTCTGTAGACAAGCAAATGTTGTACATGTGCTTGTCATTAACAATGACCTGATTTCAATAACTACTGGTTTTGTGTATTCCCTAAAATAAATCCCATTCACCGAAATGACCTCATCGATCTTCGTGAACTCCAGGTCAAAAAGGAAAGAGAAAAAAAGAGCAAGGAGTGCGTTTGAAAATCCTTGAAAAAAATATACAAAGAGAGAATCTCTTGAAAGATTCAAGTCATGGGCTCGACCACACTTGAAAGGCTGTGAACGAACACAGAAAACTGGTAGCGATACCCTGGAAGTCCAAGCCTCCCTAAAAATACCCCGCGATGTTCTTAATGATTGCATTGAGAGCTCAACTTGTGGCCTGAAATATTCTATCGCACTGAGCCTCTCCATTCAGACCCTAGTTTCTTACAGCGTGTTAAGGGCTGCCTCGTCCTCCTAGACCCTCAAATGTTGCCCCTTTTTTTTTAAACACATGTCGTTTTAGCATCATTATTTTCCCAGCATGGAAATGGCGGTCAGTATGAAGGATGGGGAAGACGAGTTATATTTTCAATGGAAGTTATGGCGGATATTCTCACGAAGAATTATGTGCAGAGTTTTCATGTTGACTCATATTCTGGATATTCATTAAAAGTTATTTTCTGACTTTTCAGGTAGAGTTATGTACATAAATTTCAGGTAGAGTTATGTACATAAATTTCTTAAAGAATTGTGGTTGTAATATTCATGAGCTATTTTCGGAATTTTCAGAAAGAATATTGTCACAAATATCATAAAGAAAATTGTTCGGAATTTTCAAGAATAATGTTCAGAGTTTTCAACATATTTACTGTTGTCTCCATGTTCACTAACCATACGTCAACCACGAAGCATACTTGTGAACACAAGATATAAACCAAATAGTGTTTAAACATGTATGTAAATTAGATAACATACAAAATCCTCCTACCATTTAAATTTAGATCATGGCGTGGGCAGGAACATGCTATACCACGGCTTTCAGACACAGTTTCTGTCTCTCGACACAGAAATGATGAGAAGGAATTGTATTTGCAGCAATGTGGGAAAGACCCATTCGCAGAGCTCTGTCAATTCGACCTTCCTGTCGTTACAAGAACTATGGCTTAGATCCGTATTATAAAAAGTGTTCTGTGAAATAAGTAAAATACTTTTAATTATGCAATGAAGTCTGATGCGTGCACGGATATTGCATTGAATTAGCCTACCAGTTCATTATAAAGAACACTAAGCACCTCCACACAACATTATAAACATGATCACAACATTATAAACATGATCACAACATTATAAACATGATCACAACCTACAAAATCCTCAGGGGAATCGACCGGGTAAACAAGGATAAACTATTCAACACTGGTGGGACGCGAACAAGGGGACACAGGTGGAAAGTGAGTACCAACATGAGCCACAGAGACGTTAGAAGGAACTTTTTCAGTGTCAGAGTAGTTAATAAATGGAATGCACTAGGAAGTGATGTGGTGGAGGCTGACTCCATAAACAGTTTCAAATGTAGATATGATAGAGCCCAGTAGCCTCAGGAATCTGTACACCAGTTGATTGACAGTTGAGAGGCGGGACCAAAAAGTCAAAGCTCAACCCCTGCATGCACAAATAGGTAAGTACAAATAGGTGAGTACACTGCAGTAAAATGTCTCACTGTCCCATACAACTAAGGAATGGAAATTATCAGATTCTTTTTTATGTTGGAGTGTGGTGGTGCTGGTGCTTCTTAACTGCTCCCTTGTGTCAGCGAGGAAATTACAAAACAATTCATAAGGAAAGAGGTGACTATAAACACAAAAAGAAAAAGTTGATTTAGTTGTGAATGTCTTTCAAAGGAGGAAACAAATAGAGAAATTCGCGGCATGTCGAACAATATTTTTCTTGTGTCGAAAATGCTTATATTACTCTATATAAATATTATTAAAAAGTCAATATGAACTTGATCTTCTCGAAAGCTTTTGCCTAATTTAATTGCTTCTGGTTTTAAGAGTTTAATTTATCATAAAAATTTATGATTTTATAAAATCAACGACAAGTATATACTCCAATATTATTTAGAATCATATGTCTGTTGTTTTTTTCTCTCTCTCATTCTCTCTCTCTCTCTCTCCATATCTTCATCACAGTGTTCACAATAATTGTTAGACATTAAAATTGTCAAATTACATTCCTGTTTTCTACTTACACCTCAAATATTTAATGTGCTAACTTCAGCATAGGGATCTGGAGGTGAAAACTCTTACCAGTAAGCTTCATATAAAATCCTATGCTTAAAGCACTATCAGACTCTCTTCAAATCTCACACATCATGGGAACTGATGCATAGTACTGTACCAGCACACACTCCCTCCCTCTGGAACCACCTTTCCCATGGGATATGCATGCAGACACATTCAAGGAAGAGTGAAGGAGGAGGAGGACGAGGATGGAGAGAGAGAGAGAGAGAGAGAGAGAGAGAGAGAGAGAGAGAGAGAGAGAGAGAGAGAGAGAGAGAGAGAGAGAGAGAGAGAGAGAGAGAGAGAGAGAGAGAGAGAGAGAGAGAAACAGACACAGACTGACAGATCAACATACAAACATGCATTCAAACATATATGAATACATTCGTACAGTCATAAATACGCACATATATACAGCCATACAGACAGACAGACAGACGTAGGGAGTGGGTTGTATCTCCACGCTGTGATGATCAGGGGGTGCAACAGCACGAACATAATGTGGTGTCTTGCTCGCGAGTCTCGTGCCGCCTCTTCCATCCCAGTTTCCTTATGCATTCAAATTATTGTTCGGGCTGGGAAGATGCTCTAATTTCCCGCTGATGCCGTAGCTCGCGTCGGCGTCAATGTTTTGTTGCTGTCCCTTTTGTTCTCATTGGCTGTTGCTGTTGGTGACGCTGTTTTTGATGTTCCTGCTGTTCGAGCTGCTGTTGATGATGTTGTCGATGTTCCAGCTGGCCTTCCTGTTGTTGCTGATGTTGTCGCTGCTCCAACTGGCCTTCTTGCTGTTGCTGATGTTGTCGCTGCTCCAGCTGGCCTTCCTGTTGTTGCTGATGTTGTCGCTGCTCCAGCTGGCCTTCCTGTTGTTGCTGATGTTGTCGCTGCTCCAGCTGGCCTTCCTGTTGTTGCTGATGTTGTCGCTGCTCCAGCTGGCCTTCCTGTTGTTGCTGATGTTGTCGATGTTCCAGCTGGCCTTCATGCTGTTGCTGATGTTGTCGCTGCTTCAGCTGGCCTTCCTGCTGTTGCTGATGTCGCTGTTCCAGCTGGCCTTCCTGCTGTTGCTGCTCCAGCTACTTTTGCTGATGTTGCTTATGCTGTGGTTGGTGGTCCTGCTTCTCCTGTTGCCTCGGCTGGTGAAGTCGTTCCCTTCCCCTTCTCGTACCTCAGAGTTTCCGGCATCTGTTGCTCATTCCACCTAATTTTCGCGTCTTCTGTTGCTCCTTGTGTGGTTGTTCTTTCTCTAGCATTCTTTCGACAGCCTGCTCTCTCGCGACATATTTTTTTCTGCAAATGGTGCTTGCTACTGCTTCTGTTGATAGTACTAAGGCTGAAGGATTTGTTGTGGCTGCTTTATGCCGCTTTTGCCGCTGCTTCAGTTAATGTTCATATTATGTATTAG
>NC_091232.1:7310693-7370693 GCF_040958095.1 Procambarus clarkii
CACAATATCATGTAAAAGTGCCTCAATAGTGTTCGAAAGTTTTGAAAGCCTCGAATACATCAAAGTTTCGGTTTCTCCCTGACGTAATGGGAGCAGGATCAAAGCCCGAGACGGAAATGGCGTTTTGTGTGGGTTTCAAGGCGTCTGGAGGAGGTGTGCCAAGCAAAGGCAAAGGAAGAGTTCTTGAGAACACCATATGGCAAATATCCGTCTATTCCTTGGTTGCGTTCGGTGACGAGAGAGAGAGAGAGAGAGAGAGAGAGAGAGAGAGAGAGAGAGAGAGAGAGAGAGAGAGAGAGAGAGAGAGAGAGAGAGAGAGAGAGAGAGAGAGACAAAACTAATTTCCAAATACCAGTTGTTTAAGAGGTTTAGCTAAATAATAGACACTTCTGTTATTTTTCTGATATGAACTGTACTAACGGCATCATTCCCGGAATGATTATATATAAGCTTTATAACAGCAAGATCACTAATAAGTAGACGCGATGAACCAATAACATAACCTTTACTGTCACTCTCAAGATTCACGCTAATTGTTCTTGACTCATAATTATGTTCAGATTCACATATCAACTCCCAGTGTGCATTATTTCAAAAGAGATAGAGTATACACCTCCGTCTACATCATATGGTCACTGTACTGCATACAATATGCACCTGCCTCTACATCATTTAGTCACTACATTTGATACAATATACACCTAGTTCTACAACAGTCATGTACAATGCAAGGGGTGGGTGACCGCGTAATTATGAACATCAGAGGGTTCATGAAAGTTCACAGATCACCTAAAAAATGCCCACTAGAGGGGTTCCACTAAGGGGGCTAGACGAAGAACCCCTCAAAAACCTCCTTGGGGTTCCACCGGGGTAGAGGAAGGATCCGCCTAAGAACCTTCAGGCCATCAAAGTCGCCAGTTCTAACTCAATTGGTAAGGCGTAAAGCGCTCCGCCCCCGCTGGCGCTAATGTAGTTGGCAATTTTGGTAGAACTCCGGACAGAGAGTCCTCAGAGAGGACGTGTCTTGTCTCGTCCTTCTCAACCTGACAGCGAAGCTTCACCAGGAAGACGAAGTTTAGGAAAGAAATATAACTCCAAAATTATTTTTCCTTGTACCGTGGGTGCGTCAGGAGTCACTTATTCTCCTGTGTTGACCGAGGGAATATTTGGCCAAGGATATTTGTGTTTAGTACTTTTTAGAACATATATATACATGTAAACTGTAATCCACACTTCCGTGGAAATAAACATTCTATTCACTTGGATTGTATGGGTGGGGTCCGAACCGTGGGGTCCGAACCGTGGGGTCCGAACCGTGGGGTCCGAACCGTGGGGTCCGAACCGTGGGGTCCGAACCGTGGGGTACTTTTCATCGGTTCTTAATCATTTTATCGACTTGCAATGATAATTTTCATTCGATCGATTCGCAGTTGTCAGTGGATGGACTTTATTGTGTCCCTGATTCATGCGAATGTGTGAGGCTATGTATTGCTTGTGAGTGTGACAGTGTTATATTGTGAGAGTGAGAGTGAATGATGTTCCTGACTGTACGGTGCTTAATGGGTGTGTGAGTACATGTAAACTGCGTTAGGTGTTACTATTTTGAAATCATTATTCACCGAGATAATGCATATTGGATTCAACTGTGATAGAAAGGCACGATTTATATATGTGTGTACTCAGATTACACACACACGCACACACACACACACAGACACACAGACACACACACACACACACACACACACACACACACACACACACACACACACACACACACACACACACACTCAAAACCCACACCTCACGCCCCTCAAAACCCCCACCCACACACACACAAACTCACATATTACATACTTTGCGGGGCCTCGCGGCTGAGTGGACAGCGCTCTGTGGTCGTAGTCCTAAGGGCCCGGGATCGATCCCCGGCAGAGGCAGAAACAAATCAGCAGAGTTTCTTTCACCCATTTCACCTAGCAGTAAATAGGTACATTCATCAGAGCAAGATAGATAAATATAGATCATTCTTAAAGATAGATCTTACTCTAATGAAAGCAAATTGAGCCGAAAACGCGTTTAATATTCTCTAATTCTTCACATGTGGTTTTCGCATATATATATATATATATATATATATATATATATATATATATATATATATATATATATATATATATATATATATATATATATATATATATATCGATATATATATATATATATATATATATATATATATATATATATATATATATATATATATATATATCTGGAAAACAGCTCAACGGGCAAGTGACAAAGTTAGGCGATAAGGTGTTTGTGAGGCCTGGCCTCTGAAATTTCTATTTTTACCTTATTATAAGTAACAAACTTAAGATTACTAAGTTAAAGCGAGTTAAACTTTTTCTGAGATCCGTGGGAGTCACTTATTTTAGCGTGAAAGCATCTTGCAAAGGGAGAAGAAGCCTCTTGCAAAGAGTGGAAGCCCCTTACAAGAGTGGAAGCCTCTACAAAGGATGGAAGCCTCTTACAAGAGTGAAAGCCTCTTACAAAGAGTCTAAGCTTTTTTCAAAGAATGGAAGTCTCTAGCAAAGAGTGGAGGCCTGTTGCAAAGAGTGGAAGCCTCTGACAAAGAGTGGAAGCCTCTGACAAAGAGTGGAAGCCTCTGACAAAGAGTGGAAGCCTCTGACAAAGAGTGGAAGCCTCTGACAAAGAGTGGAAGTCTCTGACAAAGAGTGGAAGCCTCTGACAAAGAGTGGAAGCCTCTGACAAAGAGTGGAAGCCTCTGACAAAGAGTGGAAGCCTCTGACAAAGAGTGGAAGTCTCTGACAAAGAGTGGAAGTCTCTGACAAAGAGTGGAAGCCTCTGACAAAGAGTGGAAGCCTCTGACAAAGAGTGGAAGTCTCTGACAAAGAGTGGAAGTCTCTGACAAAGAGTGGAAGTCTCTGACAAAGAGTGGAAGCCTCTGACAAAGAGTGGAAGTCTCTGACAAAGAGTGGAAGCCTCTGACAAAGAGTGGAAGCCTCTTGCAAGAATTGTAAGTCTCATGCAAGTAGTGAAAGCCTCATGCAAAGCGTGAACATCTCTTATAATTCTCAAAATACGTTTGAGTTTTCCTCAGCATAGTTTGTATATTTTCAAGAGTGAGAAGCTCTTAAAGAAATATGAGAGTCGCCTGATAGATTGACAGCATTTTACAGCGTAGTTGAAGCCTTCACTATTAGTCTAAGAGTCCCTTTACAGCTTTTGGAAAGCCTACACTAACAGCTTGAAACGCTTGAAAAGCTTGAAAAGCTTGAAAAGCTGTTATAACAGTTTGAAAGCTTACTACAGTAGCCTTTGAGTCGCTCTTATGTAACTTTAAAGCCTAGTACAGCAGATGGGAAGCCTCTTTTTAGCAGCTTGAAAATCTATTAAAGAAGCTTGAGAGGCTTGGCACTATCTTACTGACACATCACGTGAGGCAAGGGCGATTTTGCCATGCGTTGCATTAAGTGCCATTCGGTGGTTGCCTTGGCTTTTGTTTTTTTCTCTGTTCATTATTTTCCTCTCAAACTGATGTTACAGAAGTAAGTTTCTTAGATTCGTCTGTCTCTGCTATAAAGATTCCGTTTCAGATGCATTTGACTCAGCTAGATAGTTCTATCTCAAATTGTATTGTTGCTGTTTTTTATTGAATTATAATGCGCAAATATATTCTTTCAATCACCGCTGTATAGCGGTAATTGAAAGAGTGTAATCAATTAGTTCTCCTTTACAAAGAAAGTATTCTAGCAACAAAGGTTTTATTAACCACAGGGCAGCTTTCACGCATCAAAAACTCCTCCATACTCTCAAAAATGTCCAGGCTTCCAAACTACCTCCACTAGGAAAGTATTCCCGTTGGGCCTCACAATAAATCCACACAGGAGATCTGATAGCCTCAAAAAATCTCTACAACATAGCAGGAGTTCTCGTGCCTCCCAAAAGAGGTCTCCTCTGTAGAGTTAGAGTGTCAATGTCGCCCACACTCCTCTCATCCTCTTCCTCTACTCTATCAACGGACCCTGGCACAAAAGCAGAGTCCCTCTGGTATTGACGACTCGAGTACCATACAGAACTTTGGCCGGGGAGAATAAAAAATTATCTCTTCCAAAAACTTGTGGAAAGACGTAAATCGGAGGAGCTGAACGAGTTAGTTTTATGACGGAGAAAAAATGTGGAAAAATCTTTTATATTAAGGGGTAATTCTCTGTGAGGTTTATATTCTTGCTGTCGGTTATATTGCTCTATATGTTTTGTGTTATCAATGTTTACATATCAGTGTGTGTGTGTGTGTGTGTGTGTGTGTGTGTGTGTGTGTGTGTGTGTGTGTGTGTGTGTGTGCGTGTGTGTGTGTGTGTGTGTGTGTGTGTGTGTGTGTGTGTGCTGTAAAAGTCTCTTACATTGGCTTATCACCGATTTTTATCAAATCATTCCCCACAGATGGGAAGTAATGCACATGGGAACAACCAAGCCAACCACTCTTGACATATCCTACGGGCGCTCGGCAAACCAATCACTTGATTATGGTTATCGTCAAGATATCTTAAAAGAATCTGTTCATAAAACTTCTTTTTCAAGCATACCACCTTATTAGAGTATTACCTACTCTTGCATCGTATCTCCTGGGTACCAGTGGGTCAAGAACCCAATCTTCACTTACATTATGATTTTACTAATCGAAACTCAATCTTCCATTCCAATACCAGCATCATGATTTACTTCATCTCTATGTCAGTCCTAACATGCGTCAGACCAGGATTTATGCTTAAACTAACGTAAAATGAAAGAAATTATTTGATTGTTAATTGCGTCATAGGCATTAAAAAGGTAATACAAGTACATATAATGTATTATATTTTAAGTTCTGGAGTTTAAGGACAAAGAAATTACACGAGGTTGAAAAGTATATGAATCAATTGAGGCCATATAATGGGATTCAAAGTTGTGGGGTTGAACCCGCTAAATGGGACTTAATATTTGCTAATGTACACACCTTGTTTTTGTGAGTTCATTGTGTTTAAATGTATATAATTACTAAATTATAGACATAATGTTTGTTATGTGTAATATCCGGGTCTTTATATTGTACTTATCTAGTAATAAGTAAAGGGATCAAGTTCTTTTTCCTGAGTCCACCTTCTGTGGCGCTCTGTAATCTATGGTATGATAACGAATCCTTCTCAAGTTTAACAAACGAATCTTGAAGAGGTGAGAACGATCTAGGTGTTTATTTATCAGCTATCAAACCTCTTCAGGCATGGAAAACCTGGCTCTCAGAAGCTATTTTGATCCTGAAACAAGATGACAAGAGACCTTTACCTGTTGTTCTGCATCTTGAATCACAGCATCGCCAGCACATGATGCATCGGGCTTTTGCTGTTGGTGTAATTGGTTCAGATGCTGATGAGGTTTTCCTTGTTGATTTTGCTGGTGTTGTTGCTATGGTTGGTGATCTGGTTGTTGTTGGTGGTGCTAGTGTTGCTTGTGTGGGTGTTTTTGATGGTGTTGTGGTCGATGTTGTTGCTGTCGTTGGTGTTTTTTTGTTTTTGCAGCTGCAGCTGCTGTTACTGGTTTTATTACTTATGTTGCAACTTTGTCTGATGTTACTGAGTTTTTTCCTTTGTTTTTTCATTGTAATTCAATGATTTTTATTGTTGCTTTTCTGTTATTGCAGTTTATAACACCTCTCTGAGAGCAGGAAAAAGAACTAATAAAGGTTGAATGATGATTTTTAAGAATGAATGGTAACAAAATTATATGTTGCATATTTTATACAGATACAGCGGATATCTGTATCATCTGTATCTGTATTCTTGAGGCTAAGAGCATCAAGGTGTGTTGTATTTTACTAAGTGTGGTATTAAAACATGTGTGTGTGTGTGTGGATGTATATCGGGTGTGAAGAGAATTAACGCAGTTGTATAGTTATGTATTATGTATGTGGTTTAAACACACACAATATGTTTTCTATTCAAATAGATTATGCCCATCCCAGTCTTCTGGAATATCAAAACTGAAATCACATTTGAGTTTATTGACAAAAAAATGCGTATCCTTTGGCGAAATTTTAAACTTTTATCACTCTTTTTCACGATTTTAGGCATTTGAGGAAAGAATTTGCCGTGGTAAAAGCTCATTTACCTTGTCTTTTATGCGACTCTGGAATGCACAATTTCCATACTTTTGCAGTTATTTTTTTCTTTCAACGAGACAAGACCGTCTACCTGTTGAGGATTTCATGGATTAACGTCCCCGTGGCCCGGTCTCTGACCAGGCCTCCTAGTGTCTGGTCGGATCAACCAGGATGTTTGATGCGGCTGCTCGCAGTTTGACGTACGAGTCACAGCTTGGTTGATCAGAATGTCACTGTAGATTCTAACGCAACTTGCAGCAACGACAAAAAAAGGGGTTTAACATTTACAGAACTCTCATTAACACTCGTTAATTGAACATTTACACCCCCTATATCACCACTATTTTCACTATTATATACACCACCACCCTTATTATCACATCAGTCACTATTTCCACTATCTTCATCATTATTTGCACCACCTATATCACAATTACCACTTACATCACCATTACAACCATCTCCGTCACTATTTCCACCTTCTTCATCATCACTGACTGAAATGCTTCGCAAGAAGATGAAATAAAAACAATAGAAACGTATTAACATGAAAGACCATAATAGCCATTACTACCAACGTTCATTTCTGCCATTGGAACGACGAGTACCTCCACAACAGCCCCTCACCTTCCCTACCACCACCACAACAGCCCCGTTCCTCCACTACCCCTCTACCACAACAGTGACACCCATTCAGTATCCTAACCACAACAGGGCCACACATCAAGCATCTCCACCACAACAGTCCCACACCCTCCCACTACAACAGTCCTCGCCACCACCACAACAGTCACCCTCCAACAGTCCCCCCCACCACCACAACAGTCACCCCCAAACAGTCCCACACTTCCCCACGACAGTCTCAGATCAACAGCCCCTCAACCACAACAGTCCACTCCCTCCCCTCATGCAACTATTTCCTCTCTCTCTTGTCCTCATTCAGCGTCATAATGATAATGAAGCAGAGGATTAAACCCTGATTCATGGTAGTTAATCCTATTCTAGTGAATCCCAAGAAGATGGACTCAAAGAGATGGACTAAAATATATATATGAACCCAAGGAGGCGGACTCAAAAAGCTGGATTTGGACTCAAGGAGTTTGGACTCAACGAGATCGATTCAAGAGGGTGAAAGTGGATTCTCCCAAGTTCGTTTTCAAGAAATAATTTTCTTCAGGGGGGATGATGTGAGTCTCACCGGAAAGTGTTTGGTGATCTCGGGATTACCTGGGTTGTGTGCGATTTACTGATTGTGTTTACTATTTCTGCCGGCAGGACCGTGCTGTTAGCTCTGGGACCCCGCCCTTGTAATTGTCGGTTGTCTGATGTAATGGTTCCCAACCTGTTCTTACCTGTCATATCAACGTCATATATTTATCTGACTCACGCACACATCCACAGCGTGCATCCTGCACCAGTCTATTAACCCTTATTAACCCTTTGGTGCTTAATAGGCACTAGGTAAACAGAGGCATTTGGTGACAGAAACTCTGCGCATTTGTTTTTGCTTCAGCCGGGAATCGAACCTGGTTCTGTGTGTGTGTGTGTGAGTGTGTGTGTGTGTGTGTGTGTGTGTGTGCGTGTGTGTGTGTGTGTGTGCGTGTGTGTATGTGTGTGTGTGAGTGTGTATGTGTGTGTGTGTGTTCACACTCCCAGGAAGCAGCCTGTAGCAGCTGTCTAATTCCCAGGTACCTATTTACTGCTAGGTGAACAGGACATCAGGGTCAAAGAAAGTCTGCCCACTTGTTGCTGCCTTGGCCAGGAATCGAACCTGGGTTCTTAGGACTACAATCCCTGAGCGCTGTCCACTCAGCCGCGAGACCCCTGTGTGTGTGTATGTTCCTGAAATGATAGATATGACAATAAGAGCGACCTCCTACTGCCTTGTTACATCTCTCTGTACCCTCCTTGGAACTGAACATGGCCTGGTTCGTATCTCTTTTTTTACCTCTAGACTTCTTCTAGTCCAGAACCTATCGAAGCGGAGGTTCATTAATACGAAGAAGCATTCAAACTGAAGTGTTTTTTTTTTAATTCAGGCAAAGCACTTCAATTTTGGACGGTGGTATCCATTGCAGTAAAAAAGAATTGGTGCATTAAGTGCAAGAATGAGATGAAGGGTTTCCACATTGCATTTATTTTTCTAGCGTCAATTCGCGGATATATTCAGTCTCTTCTTCTCCTTCTCTGATCTACTCTCATCCACCGCTGTTTTGTCGCACTTCTCTTATTTCTCAAATCTCTCATTCTCTGATCTTTCTCTTAACCGTATTCATCTTTTCGCACTCTTCTCTTTATTTTATGCTTCTGTTTCTCTCGCCTATCTTTTTCTCTCATCTTGTCTCTGTCCCTCTCTCTCTTTTCTGACATCATCATAATAAAATGCTAAATCACTCACAGAAGCTCTCATTACTGCTGGGATAAGTGCCCTGATGAGGTGCGTGATGAGTCGTGAGGTGGAGACCATATATGAGGTGGAGGCCTTATATGAGGTGGAGGCCTTATATGAGGTGGAGGCCTTATATGAGGTGGAGGCCTTATATGAGGTGGAGGCCTTATATGAGATGGAGGCCTTATATGAGATGGAGGCCTTATATGAGATGGAGGCCATATATGAGGTGGAGGCCTTATATGAGGTGGAGACCTTATATGAGGTGGAGGCCTTATATGAGGTGGAGACCATATATGAGGTGGAGACCATATATGAAGTGAAGGTAGAGATGAAGAAGCTTCTAACTCTCAACTTTACCTTCCTTCAGAACTCTTCCCCCTTTTAGAAGGGGAGGAAAAAAGTTGTGAAAGGAGAAGATATTCTTTTGTCATGATTTTCTTTTATTCTCTTTCCGAAATTCCAAGACGTGACAGGATATAGACACTAAAGTCGAAACGAAAATAATAACACAAAAATCAAATTAGATGAAATTTCGACTATTTTAGATAGTGATGGCTGCTGGAAAGACTATTTCATTGATTCTTATCTATTTTTTCCTTATGGTATTGTTTACTTTAATACTAAATTTGAATTTAGAAACAATTTTCTTCTAAGGAACTGAAAAAGAGCAGTAATTGCAGGTCTTTATAAAGAAAAGTAGGGGTAGGAAAAGTGTAATGAGTAGGGGGTCTCGTGGCAAAGTTGGCTTCGTTCTCGACTCACAATCAAGGATTCCATGTTTAATTTCCGGGCGAGACAGAAATGGTTGGGCACGATTCCCTTAATCCTTCAACTAGCAGTAAATAGCTATACCCGGAAGCTTGGCAACTGTTGTGGAGTTGCATCTTGGGTAGGGTCCGTAGTTCGACCTTGAAGCCACAAAACGAGTTATTATTTATTATTATTAGTTAACTTAGTGGACAAAGCGTGTGGCTGGACAGTAATCAAATGGATGGGCTTCAAAACTGTGCCGCTCAGATACTTGTACAGAGAACGCCTTATACAAAGACCATGTGAGAAAGGTAGGAAGGTGTACACGGCCTTTATGATCTTAGAAAATACGTTTATGGTCACAATAACGTGGCTGTAGATATATAACCACACCACACATCAGAAGGTGGAGAGACGACGACCTTTCGGTCCGTTCCGAACCATTATCAAGTCGTGTGTAAGTGCTCACACACACACGACGTGATAATGGTCCTGGACGGATCGAAACGTCGTCGTATCTCCATCTTCTAATGGGTGGTTTGGTCATCATAGGTTAATAGAGACGGAGATGGACTTTGCAGTGTTAAACACGTATGTTGTGGACAGAGTGCGGCAAAGGTTTATATGTAAGAAGCAGTGATTGTGCTTTATAACTGTATAATTAGGTATAGGCCAGATATTAATGTGGGTGTACGTCAGGATGTAACTCAAAATATTAAATATTAACATGGATAACATGGATGAGGACATGAGAGAGAGAGAGAGAGAGAGAGAGAGAGAGAGAGAGAGAGAGAGAGAGAGAGAGAGAGAGAGAGAGAGAGAGAGAGAGAGAGAGAGAGAGAGAGAACAGACAGACAGACAGACAGGACAGACAGACAGACAGACAGACAGACAGACAGACAGACAGACAGACAGACAGACAGACAGAGACAGGCAAAGAGAAAGAGAGAGATAAACAGACAGATAGATATATCTAGAATTGCCCTTCATGACGTATAATTCCGTAATTCCATTGTTTGCAACAATTCATTAGAGGGTTCTCACCATCTCCAACAACCAACATCAATAACTGAAGGCAACAGAACGCGCACGAATACATTACAGGCGAATTTCCTAACAAAATATCCCAATCAGTATTATCTAGAAAAAAGTAAGAAAATAGGCAATTCTCAAATGGCGTCCCTCCCCACCCCATGATAGGTAAAATAAACCTGGATGATACCTATTGTAGCGTTCCAGGGTAGCGGCTAGAGGAACACGATCCTGCTGCTGTATTCAGTCCTCTCAAGTCGCTAAAAACAGAAAGAAAAGTGTTTGCTAAAATGCTCGAACCATATATTCTTGTACAGCCACTAGCACGTATAGCATTTAGGGCAGGTCCTTAACCCTAATTTTCCCCGAAATATGACCCGCCAAATCGTTTAACAACCAGGTACTCATTTACTACTGGGTGAACAGAGGCTACAGTTCAGGATTGGCGCCTAGTCAATCCTCCCCAACCAGGATACGAACCCAGTCCAAAGTGCTCGCGAAGCGCCATGCGAGTGTTTTACCACTGCGCCACGGGGACCAATATTTTTATCCTCGGCCGAAAAAACAAAATACGGACGAACAAAACACCATGAGTATTACTCACTTTGTTGCTCTCTGCATGACTGCATAACTCACAGCAACTCTCCTGTGCACCAAGATGTTGAGAGTCAAGGTTGAGCCCTTGTGATATGCAGCGCCGCTGTACTCAGGCGGGGAAATCTAGGGCAATGCCGGCAGAAAATTTAGCACAGCAAGAATAAAGGTGTGCAAGATTTGGAAACATAGAGATGGCTTATTATGGCTATCATTGCCGTCGTTATTCTCTTGCTAGAAGGCTAGCAATTTAAAAAAAATCAGGATATTTTTGGGGGAGAAATTTTGCATCAAGCCAAATGTTTTCTGCTATCTATTCTTAGCTACGGATTATTTTTTGTATTATGTCTTGATATATTGAAACTATAGTTTAGTAACCACATAATCTTTCCCCTTCATGTAGTTAATCTTGTAATGACTTTGCTGAACATACGATTTTCTTTGAATAATAAATTATAAATTACGTTCGATGTGATGCAAAAAGTTTTTTGATCATGCAGGCAATGAGTCACAATAACGTGGCTGAAGAATGTTGACTAGACCACACACTAGGAGATGAAGGGACGGACAACGTTTCGGTCCGTCCTAGACCATTCTCAAGTCGATAGAATGGTCCAGGACCATTCTATCAACTTGAGAATGGTCCAGGACGGACCGAAACGTCGTCGTCCCTTCACCTCCTAGTGTGTGGTCTGATCAACAGTATTTTTATCATGTTTTATTCAGTTTAAATGGCTTTTTCGTTTAGATATTTTCCTGAGTGTGTGTGACAGGAGGAAGCTAAGTTCTCTCCGGCAAAGTCTCGCCTAGTCACTCATCCTTTATAGCAACCTCTACCTTCTTGCTGTAGACTTCTTACACATGGCGTCACGTAACTCTCCGTGGGAGTCAAGTGATACTGTTTTTGGATTATGTTTAATGCAACAAATGTAAACAATGACATGTAACCGTGGTTGTCCCGCTTATAATAACAACTGTGGTAATTACTACAGTCGGTCATGACAATAAAGTATCCAAGTCAGGACTGTGGTGGTGGTGGTTAGGGGGAGGTGGACTGTTATAGTGGTGGTGGTGGGGGGGGGGGACTTTTGTGGTGGTGGGGGGGAGGACTTTTGTGGTGGTGGGGGGGGGGGTGGAGCGATAAACAGCATCTCAAATCAGTCCCAGCACTTGGACTAGTAGTTCAGCAAATGATTTACTTCTCACACTGAAGACCATACAGCGAACACAACGTTGTTTGACCCAGTGGGTTGATATTACTGCAAAACAAATATGTTTTCCAAATTTCTGCTTCTGGCTCCTTTCCAATTGTTGCTCGCTTCCTATCACAGTCTTTTTCAACTTATTATTATTTATTTCATAAAATTTCTTTACCTCCTTTCAATGTTTTGCTGTGATTCTCATTTTACATATTTTATAGTTCCCTGATGGACAATATTGCACCAATATTCACGAAGAAGAATATTTGCAATTAATGAGTTGATGAATAGCAATTATAAACAGGAAACTGTTTATGATGAGGATTCACACTCAACAAAAAGTATTCAATTCCAATGTCAGGTAATTAACGCAACGGGAACAACCCTTTTATGCACAGTTTTCTCCTTTACGACGCTTAATTAACTTAAGTTCGGTCGATGATGTATTGCATATTGATCTTATATATATATATACATACACACACACACACATATATATATATATATTTTACAAATATACATATAATTTAAAAAAAAGTAGATTTCACTCACAAAATAAATTTCGTTTTCGTTCGAGTAGAGCAATCAATCTCTCCCGGGACGCGGTCTCCCCCTTGCATTATGTCTTTAAAAGCAGCCCAATAGTTCTAAGTCTCTCACCTGGTCGTAATTTTACTTGCTCTACAATTAAGAATTCTCTCGAGGCTGCGACTTTCCGGCAATATATTTACGTATTTGACAAAACTCACCAAAGTAAACATTCTGTACGTCTTAACAGCTTGCATTTCCCTCGGCAATGTTTAAGTTATTTGTGAGTCTGTACATTTAACTCAAAAATTTTGTGGTTTCGATTAGAGATTTGAAAATAGGATATGTTTAACCGTGAGATAATTTATATTTCTTCAGATTCATTTATTATTTGTAATATCATTTAATTTATTTTATTATTTTGTTTCTTGTCTATCAACTTTCCTCTCTTGTTGGGAGATTATTTTACAACTTTGTACCACATGTCTGTAATTGTATGGTTCAACTTCCCTGCCGCCTGTTTCCAAGTTCAGCTTCAGTTGTTCAGTCAACTTTTGTTGAGAGTTCCTGCAGCGTCTCATGCGTTGTAATTGTTGAGTGTCTAATTTAAGCACGGTCAAAGTTAGCAATTTGTTAAATTTGGCTGGTGTTGGAGAATATGCTTTGATAGATTGGATAATTTGTTGGGATTACAAAAGGAATACGAACCGGGATCATAGGTGTCGGTAGTTAATTTTTCTTGTGTTAGTGTGATATTTGTCATAGTCTAAAAATATGTTTTGTTAGCTGTCATTTGTCAAAATGTGATCTGGTATGTTACGTATTTTGAGGAAATAAGTAGGTTGTACTTGGGTAAAAATCTGTCTGCAGTTGTGATATCTTTGAAGAAATATACAAAACATTCGCAGAATTAACCGTAAATAATTTTTGTTTTGTTATATATTTATCGATAAAATAAAGACAAAAATATCCATAAAGTCAATCATGAATGATGTACTAACTATAGCTTTAAGTATTTATTTCAATCACTAGTTTCGGAGAGAGTGGAGCCAATCGTGACAAATCGTTCTTACTAACACCAAGCCCTGATGGATACCAGGTTTAAACAGTGACAGCTTTAAGATACCGATAATAGCTGCTGCTGACGCTGCATATGTCAGAGAAAGGTTAACTCCGCTCTCCTATTTCAATAATTAAAGTGTCAATATATATACGATCCAACTAAGCTAAAAATAATGAAATCAAGAACGGTGAATTAACTTGCTGGCCTGGAAGAAAGAATGTTATCCCAACGCCTTAAAACCGAGTAAAATATTCAGATTATATATAATAACAATAATTATAATAATAATTCATTGTGTCGGGGGACAGGAAGCCAGTGAGTATACATTCACGTTTTGGCTTTTAGTGGGGCGAAGGGCCACAGGACCCTGTCCATAACCGGTAAGCTGGCGTAAATAGTCAAGCCAATACTTCAGTTCAAAATCAAGTTGGAAAAATTTCCTCAGGAGCAATGGAGGGACCTTCGTACCAGCCTCCCGGCTTCATGTCTCCGTCGAGGACATAAGAGAGAGACGGTGGTCTTCAGGAAAATATCAGTTTCACTTTTCATTTTAGACTGGATGAATGTTTTGTTTCTGCAGCTGGGACCTCGTCTTTACGTCGCCAGTGTTCTATTTGTGTCGACTCCAAGGATCACGTTGTTGCTGCAACCAGTGACATCGTTGTTTAAGCGCTAGTGACATCGTTGCCCCGTAATCTTCGTTGTCACGGCGTCAGTGACTTCGTTGTTTTGTCGCTAGTGATCTTGTTGTTGCAGAGTCGGGGACGTGGTTTTTGCGGTTCCTTTGACCTCGTTGTTGCTTCGCCAGTAACCTTGTTGATGTGGCTCCACTGACAAAGTGTTTGCGTCATCAATGACCAAGTTATTGTAAGACCACTGACTTCGCTATTGCTGCGCTAGCGATTTCGTTATTGCGGCCAAAGACATATATCTATACGAGTAATATTTATATCTTAAGTTACGAATTAATCATAAATCAGTAAACATATCTGATCATAAGTACAAAATGTTGGCGCCTGGATGCCTGTCTTCACTGTCATCATCTTCAACATCAAGCTTTGATTTATGCTGTTCCAAATCTAATTAATATTGTAAATTATATGATGATGATTTGTGTTAATATCATTTGGAGATCATGAGAATTGAATACATGTTATTCTGAATCAAATGATAAGAGACGATTCTGCAATGTTCAGCTGGCTAGATAATACATAGAAAATAGTTGTGATAATCATTATAAGAAATTAATAAATAATAATAATAACACACACACACATACACACACACACACACACACACACACACACACACACACACACACACACACACACACACACACACACACACACACAAACACACACACACACAAACACACACACACAAACACACACACACACACAAAACTATATCCCCCCCTTAATCTTAAACCGGCCTGTGAGCCGAGAAATTGTGACCCCACCAGAACACACCTCACAGTTCCTACTTACCTCCTGCTCGCCTCTCCGAGCCACAGTTAACATAAGGCACTAATTGCTTTACTCGAGTGAGGCCTCAGTTCCCCGGGCACCCGAACCCTGACTGGGCGTTATTATTTGTATAACAACGACTTTGTATTTGATTACTTGCACCCAATTTGATATTTGAGTCCTAATTCCATTTTATTTGAATCCTAATTCTATTTGTCACGACGTCAAATTGTCACACTGATATCTGCCTTGTTAATATTGTGATCAAATTCATACATTGAATAATAATATAGTTGATATATAATATTAATATAAATGACAATAATAATAATTATGAGTAAATCCGTACGACCAGTGATGAGGGGTTCGAACCCTCATGCGGGTTCGTAAGGGTATGCGATGGATGGTTCCCACGCACACAAGTGTTCCCACCGCACAGATTCGAGCCCTTATCACTGCCCCAACGGATTTTCTCATTGATGCAGTCATATTAGAGTGACTACTCACTGTGTAATATAATACTAATAATAATAATAATAATAATAATAATAATATTGATAATATTAACATTAATAATAATATTAATTATGCTATTTTAACATCAATAATAATAATAGCAGCAGCAGTAAGAACAACAGCAACAACAATACAATATTAAAACAACTAAGAGACTAGAAAAGCACCTTGATAAAAGGTGCTCCAATGAAATAGTTTTCCAATGAAATTACATTACCTTGTTGTATCTTTAAGAAAATATTGAGGTAAACGTTTATTCTAGTGAGAACTGTAATAATTGTTATACATTAATTATGAATATATGTCGTGATTTTAAAATTGTTGAGTTCATTTCTCTGTTTCCAATTTAACTATTAGCTTCTTGTCCTCCATCTTCTATCCCTTGCAGCATCTACCGATCCCGTCTCATTCCGCTCCTCGTCCTTTACTCATGCTATAACTACTGCTTCTATAATTTCTATACTTAAGTTTCTATTAGATCGACTTATACTTTCACTTTTCATGCTTGTTCTAAGGCTAACTCATTTTACATCCCCACTAAAGTTATACGACTAAATTCCACTTCATATCCTACTGAAGTCACCAAGGCACTATAATTTCAAGGGACATAATTTGCAGATGAAGAAAAAACTGAGAATAAATGAGTCTTCATACACGTAAAGACATAGAAGGGGAAAAGGGGGGCAAGAATGAACACTGATAGTCTGTCTCCTATCCTTTGGCCAACCAGGAGGACTTCACAAGTTACACTCGACTATATCCGGGTTATAACGTTAATGAAGCTTCCTTCCCAGCTTAACAAGGCGGGTTCTACTGAGAGATCCGGAGGACATAATTTTCTTGGCGTTATCAGAAATAATCACTATGTTTGAATGCCTGCCACGGTAATACACCCTTGGAATATCCATCCAATAGACACGTGAGTAATTATTTATCTTCAAAGAAAATGAGAGAGCCCAACTTGTCAAGCGAGAATCCACCTTCGTCGTAGTCTTGATTAATTGCCTTCTCCTGAGAACAAAAATCAGTGGGTATGATGGAGTACTCCTTGGCGCCTTGCAGAGAGTATTAGTCGAGTAGTTTTCATAAGGTGATGGCAACCCCGCAGGCTCAAGAGTCACAGTTTCTCAGAAATCGTATTGAATGTTGACGGTTTGTAAGAGAACGTCTTCATATTCACATTATTAGATATTGCTTGTGAATGTTACAACCCTCCAAAACCACCTATCTATTTTTTCTTTCTCTATTATTCATTCTATAATACATATATCTTTTCACAAATTGTAAATCTAGCTTGTGCACAACGACGGCATTTTACATTTGAGAACTGGCTGCTAGCTAAGAGAGCTTTTCAGATGCAAATCCCGATTTGAATTTTGGATATCCCTCAAAGGATTTCTCGTCGCACGCTGTGTTTCATGAATCTGGATACTGTTAAACGGAAACACGCGAGGGATTGAAGATTCTGGCTAATCTGGAAACGAATTCGGACAAGGAAATCAAATAAAGACATTTTATTTTAAAGTAGGTTTTATTTTTTCGAGCAACGGACAAAACCTAACAGATCATTTCCTCAAAAAATTTTACGTAATAAATTATATCAAAGAAAGTAGTAATGGGATTTTAAACTATATCTTCCATGGTTTAGTGCTCTCATTAGATAATTATCTTATTATCTAAGCTAGTTAATAGCCACACGCCTTCTCGTTCATCCTTTAGCTCGTCAAATTGTAACTTGCTTAGCTAAATGAATTGTGGGGTTCAGTCCCTGAGCCCATTATGTGCCACTGTAACCCTTTCCACTACCGCCCACAAGATGGGTATGGGGTGCATAATAAATGAACTAAACTGTCTTTGGGTTCTTATCTTAATCTATGTAACTTGTTCGAGGGCGGTTCCACCAGTCTTTAAGCCTTCAGACTTGTTGTCTGAAGACAACATGCTTAATTATCTTCTATTTACAACAGGTAATAAGGCTCAGTTCCAAGCACAGAGTATGTTGTAAACCATTTGCTAAATACCACAAAGTGCAATGTATGCATCTTAATTGTTCTTAATTCTCTTATTGTTCTGGTAACTCAACCACCGACCAGATGGTGGTGGTGGACATCTGCTGCAGGAAGTGATTCATAACATCAGCAGATGAGAGTCATTAGTAGTTCAAGCTGGGATAGTTATGTCTTATTTGCCTCTACGGCATTCTGGTTATAATCTATAATTAAAATATTGGTTATCTGTCGTGCTTACTGTTGTTATTATTTATAGAGTTTTGCATTATTTTGCGTAAATGTGAAATTTGGCTTAATAACATAATATTTATTTATTATGTATCAATAAGTATTAGTAACATAATATTCCAGCAAATATTTACTTGCTGTGGTATCACGTTCTCACGATAACTTAAATTTAGAAACAAAACACAAAGAAAGTGTTCATAGTTCCCAAACACACTGGGGGATTTCCAGTTCGGGATGTATTGTGGAGATACGGACTTGCTTGAGCCTTATTGAGTGTCAGATGTTATTCCCTCTCCAGGAAGTGTGATATCCTCCCAGGTACAGAACGTGATAGCGCCCGCGTGGGCCAGGCTGATGCGTGCCGCAATATCACTTTGCCGTCAGAGGTGATCCACTGGGTTGAAAATATTGTCTGAGGTGCAGAGAGATTTCTCCCTCAGGCGTCAGTCTCTGTTCCACTCCGTGTTGCTGGTGCTCCACAATCCACTATTTTACGTCGAAAAGAATACAAATTTCCATTTCCTTATGCTGTACATATAAGACGTGTTATCACTTGTTAAGAAGCTTTCAACGTTTCTTAAACATAAGACCTTTATTCGCTGCTTCCAAAGTTTTAATAAAATGAGAAACCAAGGACGCCTGCAAGAGCAGTTGCTGTGTGCAGTAATTGCAGCCCAGCATAAACGTTCTTCTCAGACTCACAACAATGGAGCCTTTAAAGCTTCACATGAATTAATATTCAAGCACCCAAAAACATTAAGGCTGAATGGGCTGTTCTTCAATGCAAGACGTGACAAAACAACATAATTAGGTCATTTAACATGCTCTAGGAATTTATTTTTTCTTAGGAAGTCCTTGTATTCGCAGGAGATTGCAGCATCCCGGCTTGGTGCGTTGCAACGCCTAATTAAAATTTCATGCTATAACACAGGTGAAGACAAAGAACTCTGCTCTTCATCCTTGAGCGACAAAAGAATATAGACGGAAATTAATAGTATTATAAAATATTACAAATTAAACGACCGGATCATTAAAAAAGGCAACAACATTAAACCAGATTTTGACTTAGAAACCATTGTTCGAACGAACGTTGATAGGAGAGCGTTGAAATAATTTTTTTTTAGAATCGATAACAGAGAAATATAATGGTAATCTTCCCGGGCTAGACAATCCCACAATAGCTAATATATTCTTATCATATTTCTCAGCTGTGCGACGAGCACAGAGTGATACGATCTAGAGCCCAGAAATATTAAAAATTTCAGGTGTTGGGGGTATAACAGAGTAATGGATGAGGGCAGTAAGGAATAAGAGGAGTAAGGGATGAGAGGGAATGAGTGATGAGGGAAGGGAAGAATGAGGAGTGTGGTGGTGTTGGTTCTCGATGACCCTATGATGTGTGTAATCTATAGTAAATGAATAGGTATTATCAACTAATTCCCATTGCCTTCTCTACATACTCTGCTCCTGCAATTTCTCCGGCTGTTGGTGAAGATGATGATGATGATGCCGATAATGAAGACGATAATGATGATGGTGATAATGATATATCGTAACAGTTTGAAAACACGGTAAAGTAACGCATTTGATGCTTAAACAATTTACTCCTTTGCAAGTTACAACTCAAAGTTACTGAAACGATACTTTTATACTTTTCAAAAAAGAAAATTGTTCAAAGGGTTTTATTAGTTTGATTTACATCTTTCAACTAATATAATTAAGTATATATACATTTTTCTCCTCCGCTAATCCGCAATTTTCCTATTTCAATTATGTCCCAAAGACACGTTTCATCACAGTCAGAAACAAAACAAAAAGAAAGACAGAAACAAAACAAAATATAGCCCATACCCCAAAACAAACGACACGAACGCCATATACGAAATAAATAATGGTAATCATATTTTTTGTCATGTTTCGTGAATTATTTGATTCAATAAATCGGATACATTACGTGACAATCCTCAATTGGATTCAGTAAAACTGCTTAGTGGATATAGGGAAAAAGCGGACTACAAGGAGTCACGCTATCTTGCGGTGCTCAGTTATCGCAAGATAACTCCTAGCAGCCTGGCCACAAACACCCACCACAGTGACGTCGCCTACAACCTCACGTCAGTGGAATCATTAGCCACCATCGACCACATGATGTCCTCTACCTCTGCAGGACATCCAACACTAACCACAGTGATATCATCTACCACTCTACCACAGTGACATCATCTACAACAGTGACGCCATCTACAACAATGACGTCATCTACCACAATGACGTCATCTACCACAGTGACGTCATCTACCACAGTGACATCATTTACCACAGTGACATCATCTACCACAGTGACATCATCTACCACAGTGACCTCATCTACCACTGTGACATCATCTATCATAGTATGACTTAAAACTTACGCCACTGACGTCATCTACGAAAGAAAAATTGCTGCCACATTACACTGCCAACATTTTTCTTCAGAAAAACTCGTACACACACACTTCAGTGTGACATCAGCCTCAGTTACGACATAACTACACACCACGGTGACATCATCGTTATCGAGCGTACCTCATCGACAACAGCACTAAAAGTTATGTGAGTAACTTAATCATGTATGCCACCGTTACACATAACAACATATCATTACACCACACCCCTTAGACGTGTAGTGTAGACATCACTGTACATAAGTACGTCACACAGCCACACGTCACACAGCCGCACGTCACACAGCCGCACGTCACACTAAATAGCATGCCACATCGCCATACATTACGCATAAGTTAATCAATGAATCACAGTACGCCACACTTCCACACTACGCCACTCAAGCCTCAGTACCACACCTATACTACAGGCATTATACCAAACGACACATGTATATCTTCACTACGCACAACAAACAAATGGAAGTGCCACAACATACGACTTCTTACATCGCTCCAAAGCCACTATACACCCCGTCAATACTCTCAAACCATTCCATATCAACCACTTGAAACAGCATTAATTCTTCAATACCATACGAAACCACTGTGAAGCATAAAATTCCATCGCAACCACTTCGAACCCCAACATATAATCCACACCATACATTCCATCACATCATTCCACTATACACCACTCATTACACCACACCATTCCACTATACACCACATCATTCCACTATATACCATACATTACACCACACCATTGCACTATACACTGGACAATATGCTTTCCCTCCGCCGCTGTACACAACACAATTAACTAATGCCTAATACACAGCCTAATACGCATCCAAAGGGAAATAACAGAAACACATGAGGCCATTAGAAGCCTGTCGCTATAAATTCCGAATCCCTTAATGTCTTCCTAGCATAAACTCAAAGGTATTCCTGCCTTTAATTTCCGAATTTATTAGCCAAATGCCTTTACTTCCCTTTCCAATCATCTCTCTCACTATGCTGGTCATTCTCGTTTGCATCCGGGTGTAATCATCGGAGCTCCTTGCAAGTCAAAGTTGATTCTATATTATTACACTCACTTCTGGCTGCTATTTTGAGGTGTGCAATAAAGGTACTACTGAATGTAAACTGTTATTTGTATTGTATTATGTACCGGTGGTGTAAAAGTGTATTTCCTCCTGTGTATCCACCATTGGGAATTCTGTATGGCACTCCTGTAACCCAACATTGGTCCGGTAGACTCGTCGGTTGCTTCTTGGCTACACCAAGCTATAATTTCGTGCAAATTTCGGGCCGTTCCGGTGAGATTCGTTTAGACCAGTGTTCGCAGCACTTTATTCTCATAACGTATATTTCTCTACTGCTAACAACGGTGTTTATTGCTGTGATAAAGTATGGCTATAGTGATCACATTTGTAGGGGTAATATAGCGTGGCTATGATGATCATATTCGTAGGGATAATAAAGCTTGGCTATAATAATATATGTTGGGTTATTAAAGCTTGGCTATAATGATCATATTTGTAGGAGCAATAATATATGGTTAATATTATCACATATGTAAATAAGTAGAGGCTCGTTCTTGAACATTTTCTATTTATTTTGGTTATGTGTTAAGGAGAATTTGTGTAGGGACTCTTGCACATGGAAGACTAATGGTGTAGGACAGGAATGTGTAACAGAAGTGCAGTATAGGGATGTGTTGGAAAGAGGTGCATATTAGGGTGTTAAACAGGTGTGAGAGACAGGCATATTTAACGGAGGTGTATGTCAGGTGTGTGGGAGATAGAGAAAGATATATAGTAGGGAGGAGAACAGATGTGTTGGAGAGGGATATGTAACAGAGGTATATATGGCAGGGGTGGAGGAAGGGAGTGTAGCGCAGAGGTTTATGACAAAGGGTGTACGACGTATGTAAAAATACCTAATCTCTCTTCCGATAAACCATACCTGATAACAGGACAAACATGACCTATGATTTACAAAGTTCCGTTTCTTGCTTTTTCCTGTACGTATTTTGAATGATTACGTTTTATATATATATATATATATATATATATATATATATATATATATATATATATATATATATATATATATATATATATATATATATATATATATATATATATATATATATATAAATTTACTATTTTGGTGCAATAACAACAAATCAGAGAGGTCAAGGTATTTTATAGTACAAAAATGCTCGAGAAAGGCTGTATTTGTCCTTTAATAGTTTATGACTATTTGTATCAAGAAAAATGGACCTACAACCTAGAATCAGCGTATAGCAGTCTCGCTTAGTTGCAGGTCAGTGTCCTGTAGTACAAACTGAACTAATACCTGCACATTTAAATAATGAAAATAAAATGCCCAACCAATAGATTATTGCAAATGGCACCCATCGCTTTGCATATATTTGCATTCAACAAATTTTGCCCAAATGCCTGAATGGTACACGGTAATAGTCACTACTTTGTTGGGCTTGTGTATTGTTTATAGTTAATGACCCAACGGCAGGTATGTCCTCGCCTTAATTGGTTTTGTGAATAACTCTATTATTCACTACTAATTGATTTGGTGTATGACTTCGCTAGCAAGTGAGCCGCGATTAAACATCAGACTGCTCCGTGTCCGTCACGCCTGTGATGGTGTCAGGGTGGGCGGTGTTGTCACTATACTGGACTCTTGCTGGGGTCAAAAGCAGTAACACTACGAACTGGTAATGAATATATATATATATATATATATATATATATATATATATATATATATATATATATATATATATATATATATATATATATATATATATATATATATATATATTCTCAAACCTAAAAGGAGTACCACCATATATCAACTATTTGAATAAATCTGGATCCTAAAAATTACTTAAACTTAAAGAGTTCTGGATTAAAACAAATATCCACTGTGTATACCTTAAGACAAACATGTCAAGGTGGATATAATTAATAATTCAAATAATTCATTGTGTCGGGGGACAGGAAGCCAGAGTGTATTAATTCACGTGTTGACTTTTATCCAGCTCCCCCCCCTAGGCTAAATTTCTGACCCCGCCCAGGATACAAACTCCCACAAGAAGCTGACTAACTCCCGAGTACCTACTTACTGTTAGGTGAACAGATTAATTAGGTGAAAAGATATGTGCCCTACCATTCTTGTCTCGCCCGGGATTCGAACCCGGAACTCTCGATTGTGC
This sequence comes from Procambarus clarkii, assembly GCF_040958095.1. NCBI lineage: Eukaryota > Metazoa > Arthropoda > Malacostraca > Decapoda > Cambaridae > Procambarus > Procambarus clarkii. The sequence goes on from NC_091232.1 coordinate 7,334,298, forward strand.
GTCGAGAACGAACCCAACTACGGGAACCCTCACGTATGTTCCTCAAACTTTCCATCACCAGCGTCCTGGCGACGTCACCCGAGGGAGCTCCCACAGGATGACGTAAAGCATGAATAAAACCATAAATTAATGTCAAACACTTTTTTGTACAAAGCGAAAAGACCGAAAAGCGTCATATATATTAAGGTCCATAACTCTTTTTGAAAAATGAAGTAGCCTAATTAATTATCAAAATTAAATGTCAATAGAAAAAAACCCCTGAGCCTCGTTCGAAGAGGGAGAGGAGGATAAAGGACTAATTATTACCTGTCCTTGGCTCTAATTTTTTTAATTGGTGCTGGAGCGGATGAGACGGAGACAGGCAAGAGAAAGCAGACGTTGCTCGGCACTATGTTAATAGTAACACTTGAATTATCAAAAACCTCAAGATGTTGCTCCAAGTCTGTCACTATTTCTAGTGTATATACACAAAAAATGAATGAACTCGGGGTATATATATATATATATATATATATATATATATATATATATATATATATATATATATATATATATGCGGAAAATCCACAGAGAAATATGAAATATATATATTTATATATTATATATATATATATATATATATATATATATATATATATATATATATATATATATATATATATATATATATATATATATATATATATATATATATATATATATATACATATCCGGGAGTTGCCTGACGACACGATCATTAATCACGGCAGCCAATAAGGACATGGCCCTTCCTGCCTCAGACAACAAGACACACCCACAATTATTCCCTAACTCAGACTGAGGAGAGGGGCCGAGAGAGAGAGAGAGAGAGAGAGGACCGCTAACAGCCTAATTGCCTCGATAGGGCTCGTTAGACTGTGAAGACATACAGCAATTCAATTACCCGTGAATAATGCCATCATTCACAAAATCAATTAAGCCAAGCGCCATTGGATCATTAGCGGTAAACAAAGAGGAAACCATGGTAAAGTAGCTCCCCTATTACCACTCTCAGCGCCCTGGACACCAAGGAGCCATCACAGGTGTGGTGTAAACTGATAATATACATGCTTGAACCTCCTCCACGGCGATTGTGGAATCAGATGGTTCTATCATCTGATAGAGCCATTCTATCAGAGGGAAAATTTAGCAACCACTCGTTCGGTAATATCTGAAATATGTTTAAGTATATTGTTAAGAGTATTCTTGCAACCATTTGCTCTCTCTGATTCTTCTCATCATCACGGCGTTATCTGAAAACTAACGACGTCATTAACTTGTTATAGCATATTCGACCTGCGATATTATTAACGCATCAAGTGTTAACTACTTTATGTAATCTCGAAGCTGAGTTTGGTTCCCATCACTTCATCAACCTTTTGCTTCCTCCTCTTTTATCACATTTTATCTGGTTTTCCTACTTCGTCCTCATCACCGGCTTTCACCCCCAAATCCTGTGCTTGTATATTGAAAAGTGAGAGTCAAAATAATTTTTTTTTATACTACCTCTATAAGTTTTGAACGTCATCGTATCTCGTTGCTGAATTTCGACACTGATTCAATCCTTTCGGCTTTATTACGGAGAGGATCTTTATTAAATTTTTTACACGGCAGCTAGGAGCCTATTCTGTCTTTTACTGTTGCTAGCCATCTTTCCATAGTCACATGGATTTATATATATATATATATATATATATATATATATATATATATATATATATATATATATATATATATATATATACTATATATATATATATATATATATATATATATATATATATATATATATATATATATATATATATATATATATATATATATATATATATACACACATAAACAAATCCACAAGGGCCGTGACGAGGATTCGAACCTATGTACGAGATCATCCCAGACGCTGCCTTAATCGACTGAGCTACAACATGGTAAAAGAGTTGTAGCTCAGACGATTAAGGCAGAGTCTGGGATGATCTCGGACATAGGTTCGAATTCTCGTCACGGCCCTTGTGGATTTGTTCATTGATGCATCACGGTATTGTGATTTCTGTGTGTAATATATACATATATATATATTTACAAATTAATAGATGTGACTACACATCTCACAGTCACTGAACAGGTTGCTGGTATTTTGAATTTAAACAATGGCCAAACACATTGGGTCTAGATTGATTCTAGATTTATTAGCCATTTTAATATCTACCAACAATATAGTTTTTCAGACGTTCTTTCATGGTAACACTATGGCAGATCTTAGGTAATCTGTTCGTGGCAATAAATAAATCACATGTACTAATGCACATCAGTCAGACAAGTGTCTCATCTGGAAGTAATGAAATATTGTGAAAGTTTTAAGAGCATATTTTATTAGAGTTATATTATTGCTTTTTTTTTGGAGCCACGAATATCCTAACCTAAAATATAACCTTAAGTTTATTGGTGAACTTTATCCTAGAAAAAAATATTCTCATATGATAGTTACTATTTGGATGTGTCTAGCATTGTAGCTTCTACCATCAGCATCATCACTACGCTATCTGCTCAGGAAATAAGATTTGCATTATCCTGCCACCAGAGAGTGTAGTCGCTGGACATTGATTGATGGTCTGCACTTTCGAAGATTTTTGCTTTCTGTGGTGAGAATAGATTCGGGGGATTATAATCACCGCCAGGAGAAGCAAAGTCTTTGACACTAATGCACACAACGCGTGATGCAAGGCCATACTCATTATACTCTATACACCTCTAATTGCCTCGTGCCTGACCTTGCTAAAGTTAAGCGTTTTTCCCAGGTCATTTTCTCTAAGATATATACACGGACGTTTTACATGGCTCTCAAAACTCAAATTTTGTGTCTTTGCTTCTTCCTCTCTTTAACCAATTATCCCATTACAGTCTCTCTATTTTCTTACACTTTACATTCAATATTTTACCTCTTCTGGAGCCCCTTTCTCATTCCTTTTCATATCTCTCATCCATTAATTGACTTTTCTCCTGACACTGTCTCGCAGTCTCTCTCTCTCTCTCTCCCCGATTGATTTCGCTAGTCACAGCCACTCTTACTTGATTAATGAAAGCCAAAGCTAAAAGCTACCATCGGGTAGGGTGCTTTCTGCAAATGCACAGGCGACGAGAACTGCAAAGAGAGAGCCACGTCGTCCGTGGGAGACGAAAGACGAAAAAGGGAGGGAAATACGAGGGAAACCTGAGGAAACAGAGATAGAAGGAACAGAGATAGGGAGAACAGAGATAATTTGAACAGAGGAAGAGGGAACGGAGAGGGAGCAGATATAAAGGGAACAGAGATAATGTGAGAGATGGAGGGAACAGAGATAGAACGGAGAGCGAGAAAAGAGAGATAGCAGAGATAGAGAGAACAGAGACAGAGAGAACAGAGATAGAGAGAAGAGAGAGAAAAGAGACAGAGAGAACAGGGATAAAGAGAACAGAGTTAGAAAGAACAGAGATAATGTGAGAGATACGGGGCAAAAGAGAAAGTGTAAACAGAGATAAAGAGAACAAGATAGTGAGAACAGAGACATATGGAACAGAGATAGAAGGAACAGAGATAAAGTGATCAAAGATGAAACAGATACCAAGGAAACGAGTGACGATTAATGCATCTAAGTAAGGAAAATTGAGTGATTCTTGCAAAGAACTATGGATAAAAACTTCCCATATTATTGGTGCAGTTCGTGTTATAACTTAATATATATAAATTTGTGTAGTGTATACGAATAATGCTGCGGCTTATACCTACCCCAATAAGGAATGTAAATATAAAAACTATCCAGTAATTAAGGGAGATTATTTATTACTTGCTCATCCCTGTGAAAGAAGAAAGGGATATAAAATAATAAAGATATAAAATAAAAATAATAAAAATAATAAAAAAAAATAAATAATAAGGGATAAAAATACAGAGCTGTGTGAAAGAAAATACATTATTTTCTTCTTGTTTTGAGAGGGAATTTAACTTTAGTTTAATACATTATAGTAAAGTAAAGCAAATATAGTGACTAATATATTAAGGTCTAAGTATATTTCATGTATCATTGAAACAGAGGAAAGAACATTAAAACATCGACTAAAAGAAATGGGAAAATCTGCATTTCGATGAATATTTGATGAGAATTTTGTTACCGGAGTTTATTGAAAATTGCTCTAGTTTGATAATAGTGAAAAATCACAAATACTAATTTCCATATTCTTCCGCTAAAATGGTCCTGTCAAATTTACCTAAATGCTTTGCAATAGGATGAGGCTAATGCAAATATTTTCACTATATTCCAATTTATGTGTAGGATTGTGTGCACTCAAATTGTGTGTCTTTGCTTTGTGTGTGTTCACCTTGTGTGTGTGTGTGTTTGCCCACCTTGTGTGTAAGTTCATCTGTGTGTGTTCACCCTATGTGTAAGTTCATCTCTGTGTGTTCACCCTATGTGTATGTGTTCATATTGTGTGTAATCTCATGTATCTGTGCTTGAGAAGCTTTAATCCTCAGTTTCTAGATCACCTTTCTAGCTCTCAAATGTGAATCATAGTTCAGCTTTGAAACTCAATCTTTTAAATCCATTCTCACACCTATTATCCATGTGCTTGCCAAACACTCCTAATAATCCACGTGCCTTTCAATCACTCTCAAATCCTCAAGTTCGATCCAGTCACTATCAGCCATCATCGTGTGTTCCAATCGTTTCAACCAACTACGCAGGATCCACTCACTCCCATCCCTACTCGTAGATTATAATCACTGTCAACGCTCACCGTGGGTTCCACTCAGTATAACCCCTTCAAGTGAAATCCAATCACTCTCAATCATTCTCGTGTGCTTCACATCACTCTCAACCATCGTCTTGTATTCCAATCGCTTCCAAACATCATCACAAATACCATTCACTTTCAGGCCTCCACGTGAACTATAATCACTGTCGAATCTCATTGTGAGTTCCAACCAATCCATCCCTTCAAACGCCACCCAATCACACCCAGATCACCTCGTGGTTTCTAATCGCTGTCAGTTCTCATTGTGGGTTTCCATAACCCCCAAACCCACAAACACTTTAGGAAAAGTTTCCATATATCTAGTAAATTTCAAGTAGAATTTTCCACATGTTAGTTCTGGTCTCAGGCCTCGTTAGCTGCTTCTGCCTTCTGTATTGTAAAGTGGCTAATTCGACTTTTGTAAATTCGTGAAAAATGGGATTGGAGGATGCGCCAATCCTTAAGTTCTCACTGAAGGATTTCGCTGTATGAGCTAGTTTACATATTTTTCTTGCCTAGTAATTAATTAAACTACACTATGGTTACTATTTTTTTTTTATTTTAATGCTGAAGGTGCGAACGTCAATTCGAATATTAATTGACAATTTGCATAGGAATATGACCATAAAAAATGCGTGCAAATTCTCCCATAAGAGAGAGAATCATCATCCGTTTTCACTATGACAGGTATTTAACAAAATATACATAATATAGAAACAGAACTGCTTGTCATAGTAATCATCAATTCTGGCTGATCTGCTACAGATCAAATAAAACATGTTATTTTTCGATTTACCTTTCAAACGAATATATATTCGACTTCCCGTACCGATAATGAAGCAGTGAATATAACGCTATTAATGTGTCGAGTATTTTAGCGTTTCTGTCCGAAACGCTGCGCGTACTAGTGGCTTTACAAGACTGTAAATACTATGCTATGTATTCTCTCTAACCCAATGTACCTTCTTGTATATAAATAAATAAATAAATAAATAAATATTCTTTAGTTACTCCTAGCAAGGCAATATGCTCAGCTAAGCAAAGTATTTATAACTTGCAATCGCAAATAGATCAAAGAAATTCACGTGATGCAACAATGAGAAAATCAGTAGGAGTCACGAAAAGGATTTAAAACTCTTTTATTTATCACTTGTCAAGAAATAATAAGAGACTGTGCGGGTTTGACACATAATCTAACCTAATCTACTCAAACTTGACCTTACCTAATCTACTCTAACTTGACCTTGCCTAATCTACTCTAACCTAGCCTATCGTAACCTAATCTTGCCCTAACCTAACCTATCCTAACTTGCTGGTATACTTGTGGCATGAGCAAATTTAGTAACATAGTAAATTCGCAGTATATCCAAAGAGATGGAAGGCAAACCTCTCGGTTATATATCCATTGTGAAATTGTTGTGTCTGTCGCAGCTCATATATACCAGGCCGAAATTCATATATACCAAGCCGTAGTTTACATATAATTTATAGAGTTTATAGAGAGCATATACAAAATATAGAGAGTTTATTTATACTAAGCCGCAACTTATATATACCAGCCCGTAGTTCATATATATATATACCAGGCTGCAGCTTGGTATACCAAGCTGCAGATCACGTATATCACGTCGCAGCTCATATATATCAGGCCGTAGCTCGTATATACCAAACACCTGGTCACACTTCCCACTAACTTATGGAAGCAGAGGTTCTGGTTACTCTGTCTTTCACACCGTAAAGCAACTCACCCCATCCGGATTGCCTCACGAACGGCAATCTATGTTTTTCCCTTGGCGCTTTTCCTGATAGTTCCCTCCCCTCCCCCCCCGCCCCGCCCCCCCCTCCCCTGCCACCACCAAGCGTCAATTTTGCAGCGGATTAGTGTAACCAGTAGGGTAAATTCACGAAGCAGTTACGCAAGCACTTACGAACCTGTATATCTTTTCCCAATCTTTGGCGGCTTTGTTCACAATTATTAAACAATTAATGAGCTCCAAAGCGCCAGGAGGCTGTTTATAACAATAACAACAGTTGAATGAGAAGTTTTCATGTTTGTAAATCGCTTAATAAATGTAATCAAAGCCGTCAATAATTGAGGAAAAATGTACACATTCGTAAGTACTTACGTAGCTGCTTCGTGAATCTGGCCCCAGAAGCGTACTTACTTAGGCAAGCCATTTTGACTTATCGAAGTTGATTCTCATTAGTCCGAATGAGCGATGCTATTACCATGTTTTTCGTTTTCACTAAAGATCCTGAACGTTTAGCCTCGAGTCGATAGCCTCCAAACAGATGGGCCTCTCATGATGTTCAAAATGAGAACTTGATAAGCATCTCCGAAGAATATCTGATCAAGAGGGCTGTGACTCTTAACTGCGAGGAGCTGCGTCTAACAGCCTGGTTGACCCGACCAACAGCCAGGAGGCCTGGTCAGACGCTAGGCCACGGTGACATTGATCTCCGGGAACCAGTGCATGGCAAGCAAGTCGCATCCACAAGTCCTCATGCATTCTTGTATATTTAAGCAAATATTTTATGCAAATTATAATAAACAAGCTTGCAATGTTGCAAGGCAAACATGGTATATAACGATCGTCGAGCGTGAGTGTAGCGTGCATAGCAACAGTTGTCTCCAGCTGAGGTTGTATTCACTATGTAGGCAGCGTATAATTGACAGTCTATTTGGCAGCCTTAAGGCCTCACCCACCACAACACCGACTTTGGGTGCACCGGGAGCTCTAGGAGTAAGTGCCAAGTGGGTCACTATGGTTCATTACACACTTCAGTTCATTAAGTGACTGTGTATATAAGGCTTCACTCTACCTTTTGTAATACCCTGCATTCTGCTCCTCACTGTAATCAGCAGTTCCCTGCTCTCTGCCACACACTGTAACCAGCAGTTCCCTGCTCTCTGCAACACTCTCAAGGGCACAGTATATACCACTGAGTGTGTAAGGAGGGGCACAGTATTTACCAGTGAGTATGTCAACAGGGGCAGGGTATATACCAGTGAGTATGTCAGCAGTGGTACAGTTAATGTGAATTGTGCACAAACAGTATAATATTGTACATAATTGTCCATCTGTCTGTGTGGCTCTTTTCTATCTGTTATTTGTAATATGTTGTTTGGAGTATTTCGTTATTTCTCTTTCGTTATTTGTCTGCTGAATATATATTCTTTATTATCTTCGATATGCAGGCCGTGACGAAATACAGTAATGTTCTATATGGGTTCAGTGATGTTTTAACAATATCTAATGGTGATTGATCGAGGTCCATTGATGTCTAACGAGGCAGACAAGACAAGTCAGTGATGTCAGATAAGTTATAACGAGATCCATTGTTGTTCTAACGAGAAGTAATGAGGATCTAACAAAGATTCTCACGAATCTGACAAGATTCTCACGAATCTAACAAAGGTTTTCACGAATATAACAAAAGTTCTCACGAATCTAACAAAAGTTCTCACGAATCTAACAAAGGTTCTCACGAATCTAACAAAGAATCTCGCGAATCTAACAAAGATTCTCACGAATCTAACAAAGGTTCTCACGAATCTAACAATGATTCTCACGAATCTAACAAGATTCTCATGAGACCCAGTGGGGATATAACGACATCCAATGAGGTTCTAACAAGATCCAGCAAAAGAGAATTGGTGTAAAAACATTTAGAAGTTAGGTAATTCAGAGAGTAACTACTTTTGTGGCGCGTGACTCTCAGGATAATAGGTCAGATGTGAATTATGGAGATTGGTAAGCTACGATGCGACATTTACCCCTACCTCTGACTGCGGGGTGGTGGGTGACAGCTAGACTGAATTGTTGGATGGCTGTCAGCCTGTGTGATTGTGTGTCTGTCTATGTGTATACTTACCTAGTTGTGCTCAGCTAGTTGTGCTTGCGGGGGTTCAGCTCTGGCTCTTTGATCCCGCCTCGCAACTGTCAGTCAAATAATGTAGAGATTCCTGAGCCTACTGGACTCTATCATATTTACATTTGAAACTGTGTATGGAGTCAGCCTCCATCACATCACTGCCTAATACATTCCATCTGTTAATTACTATGATACTGAAAAAGTTCTTTCTAACGTTCCTGCAGCTCAATGGGTACTCAATTTCCACCTGTATCCCTCTTGTTCGCGTACCCAACGTGTTAAACAGTTAGGCTTTATCTATCCTGTCAATTCCCCTGAGAATTTTGTAGGTAGTGATCATGTCTCCCCTAACTCTTCTGTATTCTAGTGTCGTGAGGTTCAGTTCCAGTAATCTTTCCTCATAGCTCATTCCTTTCAGCTCGGGGAGTTGCCTGGTTGCATACCTCTGAACCTTTTCTAATTACGTTTTGTGTTTGACTGGATGGGGACTCCACGCTGGAGCCGCATATTCCAGTATTAGTCTGCCATATGAGGTATACAAGGTTCTGAATGATTACTTGCAGAAGTTTCTGAAGGCAGTTCTTTTGTTCGCCAGCCTTGCATACTCCGCTGATGGTATCTTTTTTGTGATTCCAAATCCCAGATCTTTCTCTCGTCCTGACTCATGAAGGATATCCTCTCCCAGATGGTAACTTGTGTTTGGCCTTCTGCTCGCTACCTCTATCTTCATCACTTTGCACTTGCTCGAGTTAAATTCTAGTAGCCATTTTTTGAACCATTCCTTCAGTCAGTCCAGGTCGTCCTGTAGCCTCTAGCTGTCCTCCTCTGTCTTAATTCTTCAAATAATTTTAGCATCATCAGCAAACATTGAGAGGAATGAGTCTATACCTTCAAGAAGATCATTCACGTATATCAGAAACAGGATAGGTCCGAGTACAGAACCCTGTGGGACTCCGCTGGTGACATCACGCTAGTCTGAGGTTTCACCCCTCATAGTAACACTCTCTGATTCTTGTTATTTAGGTACTCCCTTATCCACTGGAGTACTCTACCACTTACTCCAACTTGTTTCTCCAACTTATCAAAAAAGCTCAAAAAGCTTTCTGACAGTCCAAGAAAATGCAGTCTGCCCATCCTTCTCTTTCTTGTTTAATGCGTGTTGCTTGGCCATAGAATTATATTAAACCTGTGAGACACGACTTGCCTTCCCTGAATCCAAGCTGGTGATGTGTTACAAAGTCCCTTCTCTCTAGATGCGCTACCAGGCTTTTTCTCACCATCTTCTCCATCACCTTGCATGGCATACAAGTTAAGACACCGGCCTATAGTTTAGGGCCTCCTACCAATCCCCTTTTTTTGTAGATTGGGACTAAGTAAGCTGTCTTACAACTCTCTAGTAGGTCTCCCGTTTCCAGTGACTTGTTATAGACCATAGATAGTGGCACGCAAAGTGTATCTGCCCACTCTTTTAGCATTCATGGCAAGATTCTATCAGGTCCAACAGCCTTAGTCACTTCTAGATCAAGCAGATACCTCTGTGTGTCTGTACACTCATCAAGTTGTACTCACCTAGTTGTCCTTGCGGGAGCTAAGCTTTGGCTCGTTCGTCCCGCCTCTCAACCGTCAATCTTCTGGTGTACAGATTCCTGAGCTTCTCGAGCTCTATCATATATGTATTTGAAATTGTGTATGGGGTCAGCCTCCACCACATCACTTCCTAGTGCATTCCATTTACTAACTACTCTGACACTGAAAAAGTTGTTTCTGTGTGTCTGAGTGTCTATGTGTCACTTTGTGACTCACATGAGTGTCACAGACACACAGTGGGTCTGTGTCTATGTGTCTGTGTGTCTGTATGTGTGCGTGGGTTTGTGTGTCTGTCTGTCTGTCTCTCAGTCTCTCTCTCATTATCTATCATAAAACAATAAAGATTTGTAAATTATTAAACCAAAACCAAGATTAAACCAAGATTAAACCAAAACATTTATGATCCGCGCTGGAATGGAATGAATGTATTTTCATTCTCCGGCTGGAGATCACAAGTGATACTTGTCAATATCACACGATTGAATTTTTCAATAGACTACACGTTTCTCGAATTAAAAAAATACTGTATATTCAGTGCATTTGGACCGGGTTTCTAATTTCAGTGTTGGGAGAAAAAAAATGTTGTATGGTATAATTGACATGTTTCATTGTAGAATTGGCATAATAAATTTTAGTTAGCCTTCCTATACGAATCTGATAATTTTATTTTAATATTTGTAAAATATAAGAATAGGTAAACAAAAAAACTGATATCGCTAATGAGGGATTGCGAACATTTTATATCCTCGGTGTAATAATAATAAATTTATATACTAAAGGTTCAGAACGAGGAGAGTATGTTCCCATACTCTGTATGGAAACATACAGAGTATTCTCGTGGAATATTGGTGTGAGAAACCGATTATTTCCACTAACTCACACTGTTATACACACACACACACACCACATACTCTCAATCACCCTTTTATATTCAGTCGCTCGCGTGTATTTTTGGAAGTATTCCCAATCATTCTCAATAGTGTGTATATATATATATATATATATATATATATATATATATATATATATATATATATATATATATATATATATATATATATATATATATATATACCCACACACTATATATACTCATGAGCGAATGCTGGGAAATAGAGCTTAATGAACATAATCTGCTCGTTATGGAGCTATGTCGAATCCATTTTAGACTCCCACATATCAAAGTTTTCAGAGTGCTCGACGCGGATGTGTGCAAGACATGAGAGGCTGAAAGTTTTTAATTCTGCTGGAATTGAATGTACTACACAGATACAAGGGAAAAGAGCTGTTCAAATTGAACATATCAACCTTGAGTTTATTGTTCATTTTTATTTAGAATAAAGAGTAATAACATCCGTTTGTCGATCATAATTCACGTACCAACGGACCAGTGCTGCTTTAGTTTAGTAAGAAAATCACCCTTTGGCGTTAATATGGAATTATAGAATAAGGGGAAACGGTGCTATATTTAAATCAAGTTTTGATGTATTTCTTCCATGATGTTCAGGCATTGACGTTTTCCTTGTTAGTGATGCATGTTTCGATACTGTCTTTGTAGCTGTAGCATGATCTGATATTCCTGTTATAACATACATTCAATGGAATATTGTTGTTGGTTAACGGGTTAACGACCCGTGGATTGCAAGTGCCCCATGTAACCCGAATTCATGAATTATTTTCATTGCTTTTTGTAATTTTAAACGTTACTGTTTGGACTTAGCCAAGCTAATAATGTTAGCAAACTTTGGACATTCTGTAGACAAGCAAATGTTGTACATGTGCTTGTCATTAACAATGACCTGATTTCAATAACTACTGGTTTTGTGTATTCCCTAAAATAAATCCCATTCACCGAAATGACCTCATCGATCTTCGTGAACTCCAGGTCAAAAAGGAAAGAGAAAAAAAGAGCAAGGAGTGCGTTTGAAAATCCTTGAAAAAAATATACAAAGAGAGAATCTCTTGAAAGATTCAAGTCATGGGCTCGACCACACTTGAAAGGCTGTGAACGAACACAGAAAACTGGTAGCGATACCCTGGAAGTCCAAGCCTCCCTAAAAATACCCCGCGATGTTCTTAATGATTGCATTGAGAGCTCAACTTGTGGCCTGAAATATTCTATCGCACTGAGCCTCTCCATTCAGACCCTAGTTTCTTACAGCGTGTTAAGGGCTGCCTCGTCCTCCTAGACCCTCAAATGTTGCCCCTTTTTTTTTTAAACACATGTCGTTTTAGCATCATTATTTTCCCAGCATGGAAATGGCGGTCAGTATGAAGGATGGGGAAGACGAGTTATATTTTCAATGGAAGTTATGGCGGATATTCTCACGAAGAATTATGTGCAGAGTTTTCATGTTGACTCATATTCTGGATATTCATTAAAAGTTATTTTCTGACTTTTCAGGTAGAGTTATGTACATAAATTTCAGGTAGAGTTATGTACATAAATTTCTTAAAGAATTGTGGTTGTAATATTCATGAGCTATTTTCGGAATTTTCAGAAAGAATATTGTCACAAATATCATAAAGAAAATTGTTCGGAATTTTCAAGAATAATGTTCAGAGTTTTCAACATATTTACTGTTGTCTCCATGTTCACTAACCATACGTCAACCACGAAGCATACTTGTGAACACAAGATATAAACCAAATAGTGTTTAAACATGTATGTAAATTAGATAACATACAAAATCCTCCTACCATTTAAATTTAGATCATGGCGTGGGCAGGAACATGCTATACCACGGCTTTCAGACACAGTTTCTGTCTCTCGACACAGAAATGATGAGAAGGAATTGTATTTGCAGCAATGTGGGAAAGACCCATTCGCAGAGCTCTGTCAATTCGACCTTCCTGTCGTTACAAGAACTATGGCTTAGATCCGTATTATAAAAAGTGTTCTGTGAAATAAGTAAAATACTTTTAATTATGCAATGAAGTCTGATGCGTGCACGGATATTGCATTGAATTAGCCTACCAGTTCATTATAAAGAACACTAAGCACCTCCACACAACATTATAAACATGATCACAACATTATAAACATGATCACAACATTATAAACATGATCACAACCTACAAAATCCTCAGGGGAATCGACCGGGTAAACAAGGATAAACTATTCAACACTGGTGGGACGCGAACAAGGGGACACAGGTGGAAAGTGAGTACCAACATGAGCCACAGAGACGTTAGAAGGAACTTTTTCAGTGTCAGAGTAGTTAATAAATGGAATGCACTAGGAAGTGATGTGGTGGAGGCTGACTCCATAAACAGTTTCAAATGTAGATATGATAGAGCCCAGTAGCCTCAGGAATCTGTACACCAGTTGATTGACAGTTGAGAGGCGGGACCAAAAAGTCAAAGCTCAACCCCTGCATGCACAAATAGGTAAGTACAAATAGGTGAGTACACTGCAGTAAAATGTCTCACTGTCCCATACAACTAAGGAATGGAAATTATCAGATTCTTTTTTATGTTGGAGTGTGGTGGTGCTGGTGCTTCTTAACTGCTCCCTTGTGTCAGCGAGGAAATTACAAAACAATTCATAAGGAAAGAGGTGACTATAAACACAAAAAGAAAAAGTTGATTTAGTTGTGAATGTCTTTCAAAGGAGGAAACAAATAGAGAAATTCGCGGCATGTCGAACAATATTTTTCTTGTGTCGAAAATGCTTATATTACTCTATATAAATATTATTAAAAAGTCAATATGAACTTGATCTTCTCGAAAGCTTTTGCCTAATTTAATTGCTTCTGGTTTTAAGAGTTTAATTTATCATAAAAATTTATGATTTTATAAAATCAACGACAAGTATATACTCCAATATTATTTAGAATCATATGTCTGTTGTTTTTTTCTCTCTCTCATTCTCTCTCTCTCTCTCTCCATATCTTCATCACAGTGTTCACAATAATTGTTAGACATTAAAATTGTCAAATTACATTCCTGTTTTCTACTTACACCTCAAATATTTAATGTGCTAACTTCAGCATAGGGATCTGGAGGTGAAAACTCTTACCAGTAAGCTTCATATAAAATCCTATGCTTAAAGCACTATCAGACTCTCTTCAAATCTCACACATCATGGGAACTGATGCATAGTACTGTACCAGCACACACTCCCTCCCTCTGGAACCACCTTTCCCATGGGATATGCATGCAGACACATTCAAGGAAGAGTGAAGGAGGAGGAGGACGAGGATGGAGAGAGAGAGAGAGAGAGAGAGAGAGAGAGAGAGAGAGAGAGAGAGAGAGAGAGAGAGAGAGAGAGAGAGAGAGAGAGAGAGAGAGAGAGAGAGAGAGAGAGAAACAGACACAGACTGACAGATCAACATACAAACATGCATTCAAACATATATGAATACATTCGTACAGTCATAAATACGCACATATATACAGCCATACAGACAGACAGACAGACGTAGGGAGTGGGTTGTATCTCCACGCTGTGATGATCAGGGGGTGCAACAGCACGAACATAATGTGGTGTCTTGCTCGCGAGTCTCGTGCCGCCTCTTCCATCCCAGTTTCCTTATGCATTCAAATTATTGTTCGGGCTGGGAAGATGCTCTAATTTCCCGCTGATGCCGTAGCTCGCGTCGGCGTCAATGTTTTGTTGCTGTCCCTTTTGTTCTCATTGGCTGTTGCTGTTGGTGACGCTGTTTTTGATGTTCCTGCTGTTCGAGCTGCTGTTGATGATGTTGTCGATGTTCCAGCTGGCCTTCCTGTTGTTGCTGATGTTGTCGCTGCTCCAACTGGCCTTCTTGCTGTTGCTGATGTTGTCGCTGCTCCAGCTGGCCTTCCTGTTGTTGCTGATGTTGTCGCTGCTCCAGCTGGCCTTCCTGTTGTTGCTGATGTTGTCGCTGCTCCAGCTGGCCTTCCTGTTGTTGCTGATGTTGTCGCTGCTCCAGCTGGCCTTCCTGTTGTTGCTGATGTTGTCGATGTTCCAGCTGGCCTTCATGCTGTTGCTGATGTTGTCGCTGCTTCAGCTGGCCTTCCTGCTGTTGCTGATGTCGCTGTTCCAGCTGGCCTTCCTGCTGTTGCTGCTCCAGCTACTTTTGCTGATGTTGCTTATGCTGTGGTTGGTGGTCCTGCTTCTCCTGTTGCCTCGGCTGGTGAAGTCGTTCCCTTCCCCTTCTCGTACCTCAGAGTTTCCGGCATCTGTTGCTCATTCCACCTAATTTTCGCGTCTTCTGTTGCTCCTTGTGTGGTTGTTCTTTCTCTAGCATTCTTTCGACAGCCTGCTCTCTCGCGACATATTTTTTTCTGCAAATGGTGCTTGCTACTGCTTCTGTTGATAGTACTAAGGCTGAAGGATTTGTTGTGGCTGCTTTATGCCGCTTTTGCCGCTGCTTCAGTTAATGTTCATATTATGTATTAGGTTTGGTTTCCGGCTGTATGTTTCACTCGTGCTGTTTTTATTGTTGATGTAATTGCTGCTATTAATGCAGCTGATACTACTGCTGCTTTTGGCTTGGCAGCTGCTGAATCTTTTTCTCTTCTTCCTCCTCTCCTTTCCATCCTTCTCCTCCTCTTTTTCCTTCTCCTCTTCGTCCTTCTGACGTTCGAGGCATTCTGCAGCTGTTTTTCTTCTTTCCGTTTCTGATTTCTGAGAAAAGTTTCTTTGTGTCGACCCCGCCCCCGATTCCTCCAAAATCCTAATCCCAATTTTATTCGAGTACACTCTGAGGTAAATATTTTTTATATTGTTCGTTTATCTCAGTCTTGTGGGAGCAGGAACTTTATTTTGAATAACGTTACGAGAAAAAGGAGTTCTTTTAAATCCGTCAGAGAGACACAGTTCCTGGACTCCAACGTCAAGGACGTAGAGGCGGTTATAAGACCAATGAAGGCATCATAATATCAGTTGGATCCCAAGTGTTGGCAAGAGTAAAATAACTGATTATTCATGTTGTATTTATTAACCCGAGTGTCATTGGTGACTGTAATATGTCCCTTATTTCAGCTTATACATACCTCATACCTCACTGCTACGACTACCAGCAACATCTTTAACGACTCCTACCGTACTTTGTCAACAAATAAATGCACGGACACACACTCACACACACAAACGTTTATCCTGTTAAAGTCAACTATCCCCCATGTATTCATTGTAATTTCTATAGAGATAACAAACACTGGACAGAAAAAACAGGCCAAACAAGCAAACAATATGAGGAATACAAATCAACATTTACATATAAAATACAAACAGAGGATTCCCTTCTTCCTGCTTCATGCACAACGCCTTCTCCAAAAAGCCGTGGCGTGTTGACATTATTTTAGCGATATTCTCCACACCACAATCTTGAGTTTAGCGAAGATTCTTACCAAAGACCGAGAGAAAAAGTTACATGGTGCTCTTTGTTTCAGAGAGGTATACTTTTTTCTTGCGCTTCTCCTTGCGGGTGAAGAGTCCAATATTTTCTTTTCGTTGTATCAGTTTAACTACACATAGTAGCGTATTCTCACCATAATATAGTTTCTCACATAAAGTAAAGCATTAATACTCACACTCAGCATACTTCTCCCATAATAAGTACAGTTTTTACAAAATAAATACACATTTCTCACAAAGTAAGTAAAGCTTGGCCATACACAGTACAGCTCAACATAGCTTGCTGAATTAAAAGTATTCCTCTGCACTGCTCAGTCCAAGTGAAGCCTCTCAGAGCTTAAGAGTTAAATAATAAAATTATAAATATCATCTAATTACTTTAGTGGTTTGAAGCAGAGGAACCAAACCTGCATTAGGTTGGTCGCCCAACTTTTAATATTTTAAAAATCGTCTCATCGACCTAAGCAGGAGTACTAACCCTTACTATGTCGACTATAGTGAAGGTAGCTTTCTTTACGCATCGATTCAGTCCTCTTCTGCTCACTACCTTCCAGTTATTTGAGTAGGTTTCTTTATTCCTCCCCTCTGAGTAACCCTTTTCACATACACACCAACCCATTCTCCTGCCTATTGTGACGGTCGTCAATAATCATGAATTCGTACGTACTTAGCTTTAAGATAGTAGAATACTGACTAATAAGGAATTCTTTTTATGTAAATGAAGCTAAAAAACTAACTTAAATATTCCTAGGCCAAGTATAGCACACATATGTACTATATTAGGCCTCAGAAATCGTATATTAGGCCTAGGAAGGTTATATTAAGTTAGTTTAGTTTGTCAAAGCAACACAAGTAATAATAGTTTTCCGGTTTGTCCAACTCAATAATTCAGATTTCTACTCTCTAATTTCGTTGTACGTCGGTATATGTACTATTCATAGTTACTATAAGTTCTTCCAAAACAGAAGGATGAGCTGCACACACACACACACACACACACACACACACACACACACACACACACACACACACACACACACACACAGAGGGGGGCCTGTGGCTGAGTGAACAGCGCTTAGGACTCGTAATCCTTGGGTCCGGATTCGATCCCTTCCGATGGCAGAAAACAAATCTTTCAGAGTTTCTTTCACCCTGATGCGCCTGTTACCTAGCAGTAAATAGGTACCTGGGAGTTAGACAATTGTTACGGGGTGCGTCCTGTGTGTGTGTGTGTGTGTGTGTGTGTGTGTGTGTGTGTGTGTGTGTGTGTGTGTGTGTGTGTGTGTGTGTGTGTGTGTGTATGTGTGTGTGTGAAAAAGATCGATTGACAGTTGAGAGGCGGGCCAAAAGAGCGGAGCTCAACCCCCACAAGCACACCTATGTGAATACACACACAAAACACACAAGCAAACACTATTTCCTCTCTCAGGTTTTCAATCTCAGACTATAATAAAAAAAAGTGTGCAGCCTCTCTGAATCTGTTTTAACACACAGGCCACAATTATATTTATATATTTTTTCCTTGATGCACTAATAATACCGTCGAGATGAATTTCTAATTAATTAAGACCCTTTAATTTTGAAATTGTTGGGAGAATTTCGTTTTGTTTATTGAATATAAAAGAAATGAGGCTAAACCGATTTGTAGGACCGTCAACGCAAGAGTGTTTTCACTTAATGATAGATAAAAAAATCTGTGTGCAAAATTTTCCTAATACGGCATAGTTATTTATTTAACGCAACCATAACAGCTCGTTAGAGATGTGTTGGTAGTAATGACTATGACTGAGGATGTGGGTCAATGGTGGAGTTATTGATGACAGATGTACTGATGGCAGAGGTATTGATGACAGAGATATTGATGGCAGAGGTATTGATGACAGAGATATTGATGGCAGATGTATTGATGGCAGAGGTATTGATGACAGAGATATTGATGGCAGAGGTACTGATGGCAGAGGTATTGGCATATGATGAAAGTAAAAAAATAAAGATTATGAAGAGCGGACATATTGTTTATATCTCAAAAACATTATGGACTAGCTCCCTGTCTAATAATTTTCTCCCATTAGCATGTGTCTCTCGCCACTATTCACACATCAAAGGGCATCTACTTAATGTGATTTGTTTACTAACACGAACTGATTCGCTGCGTGTAATTTACAACTGTTGATCTCTCACGTGTAAAACTTTTCACGGCAAAGAACTGCATATTAATTGCCAATTACATTTTCTTGCCTCTGCCTCTTTCAATTTGCAAAGTTAAATTGTGTCAGTAGTTCTAATATATTTTTAAGAAGTTATATATATTCTAAAATCTAGTTTATCAAGTTTATCATTCAGTATATATATGCAGTTTGAGAGACCAAACTTTGCACCAACGCAGATCTGTATAATGAAACAATGTGCAGCAAGGAATATTACCATGCTAGTGTATATCTTAATCAAAATATTTTCAGTTTTTTTACAAAAAGCTTTTACTGCCTATACGACCAACCAGCTCACCTGAGGGAACCAACCAGTTCACCTGAGGGAACCAACCAGTTCACCTGAGGGAACCAATCAGTTCACCTGAGGGAACCAACCAGTTCACCTGAGGGAACCAACCAGTTCACCTGAGGGAACCAACCAGTTCACCTGAGGGAACCAACCAGTTCACCTGAGGGAACCAACCAGTTCACCTGAGGGAACCAACCAGTTCACCTGAGGGAACCAACCAGTTCACCTGAGGGAACCAACCAGTTCACCTGAGGGAACCAACCAGTTCACCTGAGGGAACCAACCAGTTCACCTGAGGGAACCAACCAGTTCACCTGAGGGAACCAATCAGTTCACCTGAGGGAACCAACCAGTTCATCTGAGGGAACCAATCAGTTCACCTGAGAGAACCAACCAGTTCACCTGAGGGAACCAACCAGTTCACCTGAGGGAACCAACCAGTTCACCTGAGGGAACCAACCACTTCACCTGAGGGAACCAACCAGTTCACCTGAGAGAACCAACCAGTTCACCTGAGAGAACCAACCAGTTCACCTGAGAGAACCAACCAGTTCACCTGAGATGAACCAAGTTAGAACTCGTGATGAACTCCTCTTTTGTGCCAAGCACAGGATTCAATTCCCCTTGTTGTACGTGTATTGCTATCTAATATCATATACAAAACCCTTACTCGAGGCTTTGCACTAAAATTTAATCTTGTGCAATATTTTACCCGGCATTTGTGCATACTTGAACCGAATTACATAGATTCTTAATCACTTTTTTGTGCACAAAAGTATTTATGATTGGATTACATAAAAATCAATTGAAAATGTACACTAAAGATGAAGACAATCACAAATTTGAATACCACTACTTGTTGATATAGATGTTTAATAAGTTAGGTTCTAACCAATCATAATCGTTGATACCATTGTGAGGCTTATAAGGCATATATACATGTCTCTTCACAAACACCCCATTCCCACACACACACACACACACACACACACACACACACACACACACACACACACACACACACACACACACACACACAGTGTCAGTGTGTGCCAGTGTCCTTGACTTGTATACCATGCAAGGTGATGGAGAAGATCGTGAGAAAAAACCTGGTAACACATCTGGAGAGAAGGGACTTCGTGACAAATCGCCAACATGGATTCAGGGAGGGTAAATCTTGCCTTACAGGCTTGATAGAATTCTACGATCAGGTGACACAGATTAAGCAAGAAAGAGAGGGCTGGGCGGACTGCATTTTCTTGGATTGTCGGAAAGCCTTTGACACAGTACCGCATAAGAGGCTGGTACATAAGCTGGAGAGACAGGCAGGTGTAGCTGGTAAGGTGCTCCAGTGGATAAGGGAGTATCTAAGCAATAGGAAGCAGAGAGTTACGGTGAGGGGTGAGACCTCCGATTGGCGTGAAGTCACCAGTGGAGTCCCACAGGGCTCTGTACTCGGTCCTATCTTGTTTCTGATATATGTAAATGATCTCCCGGAGGGTATCGATTCATTTCTCTCAATGTTTGCGGACGATGCTAAAATTATGAGAAGGATTAAAACAGAAGAGGACTGTTTGAGGCTTCAAGAAGACCTAGACAAGCTGAAGGAATGGTCGAACAAATGGTTGTTAGAGTTTAACCCAACCAAATGTAATGTAATGAAGATAGGTGTAGGGAGCAGGAGGCCAGATACAAGGTATCATCTGGGAGAGGAAATTCTTCAGGAGTCAGAGAAGGAAAAAGACTTGGGGGTTGATATCACGCCAGACCTGTCTCCTGCAGCACATATCAAGCGGATAACATCAGCGGCATATGCCAGGCTGGCCAACATACGAACGGCATTCAGAAACTTGTGTAAAGAATCATTCAGAACTTTGTATACCACATATGTCAGGCCAATCCTGGAGTATGCAGCCCCAGCATGGAGTCCATATCTAGTCAAGGATAAGACTAAACTGGAAAAGGTTCAAAGGTTTGCCACCAGACTAGTACCCGAGCTGAGAGGTATGAGCTACGAGGAGAGACTACGGGAATTAAACCTCACTTCGCTAGAAGACAGAAGAGGTAGGGGGGACATGATCACCACATTCAAGATTCTGAAGGGGATTGATAGGGTAGATAAAGACAGTCTATTTAACACAAGGGGCACACGTACTAGGGGACACAGGTGGAAACTGAGTGCCCAAATGAGCCACAGAGATATTAGAAAGAACTTTTTTAGTGTCAGAGTGGTTGACAAATGGAATGCATTAGGAAGTGATGTGGTGGAGGCTGACTCCATACACAGTTTCAAGTGTAGATATGACAGAGCCCGATAGGCTCAGGAATCTGTACACCTGTTGATTGACGGTTGAGAGGCGGGACCAAAGAGCCAGAGCTCAACCCCCGCAAACACAACTAGGTGAGTACAACTAGGTGAGTACACACACACACACACACACACACACACACACACACACACACATACACAAACACACGACAACCATCAAGGTATTCAGAACATAGGTAATAACTAGTTAAAATAAATACTAACTCGTGTTCTATTTTCTAAGTGTTTTCATTAAAAAAACTCTCCCATAATTTATTTGTATTAATATTTGTTGTACAGTTTGTCGTACGTCTTTGACGTTCACATCAGCAAATTTAGTAAACATTTGGATGATCACGCACCCTGAACATATCAGCTGATAAACAAATTTGATGGTAAATTTAGGACTTTTTAAATGACCATTGAAATTAAATCCACGACTTCACACTTAAAGGTATTGGAAAACGTTTGCTATTATAGCAGATCATTTCATATTTCCGTTGACATAATTAACATATTTTCCTTAAATAAAGCGGTCTACCTCAGTATCCCCGAACGTAAATAAATGATTTGGCGATTAACTGGCAGGACAATTACCTCAGTTGTCGCTTGTTAACACAATCACCACGACCAAACTGGCAGCACCACTACTTCACTTGTCACTTGTTAACACAATCACCACGACCAAACTGGCAGCACCACTACTTCACTTGTCACTTGTTAACACAAGCACCACGACCAAACTGGCAGCACCACTACTTTACTTGTCACTTGTTAACACAAGCACCACGACCAAACTGGCAGCACCACTACCTCACTTGTCACGTGTTGCCAGTACGTGACAATCCCGCCACAATCAATGGCATTACGATCATACCGTCGCAATCATATTAATTGTCTTTGCGTGTGGTCCTCATTACTAACACCACTATAATCAGCTCGGTTCCTCTGCTTCACGGTAACCAATATTCAGTCGATGGCTGCCATGATCTCGCTGCATGGACCCATATTCACTGTTGACAATGCTATGTTAATAATATTAAAGGTACAATAGGTGGTTTCATGGCCACATTTGGGACGCAGTTATAAATTATGTTATATAACTATATAAGCAAAACAAGTTATGAGAGAGAGAGAGAGAGAGAGAGAGAGAGAGAGAGAGAGAGAGAGAGAGAGAGAGAGAGAGGAGAGAGAGAGACAGAGACAGAGAGAATAATATATGTTTTGTTTGGGAATTCTCTGAAGAGACGTAAATGATCAAATTAAGCACTGTACCGTCGAGTAAATCGATCCTATTTTTCTAGTTTCCTTATTTTCTGTTTAATAATACTATTAATTAATATTTCTCTTGTTTGTATTCTAACATAATAATTATTTACAACTATCTTCCTTCGTAAAAAAGTTTAAGACCGTTCCAAAAAATATATATTTTCTTTCTTTTCATCTTTGATCAACCTCATCTCTTTCATCATTAGGATTTCTTTCGTGGGAAGTCAGGTGCAAGAGCAAATTTTTGGTTTCCTGATATTTCTGGAAGCGCGAGTTATTAAGTCCAACCAATGTTACGGAAATAGTGTTGAATATACAGTAATTGCCCTCGCTCAAGAGGGCGAAGAATGCTATATTCAGTTTGCTTGTCTGTGTGTATGTTTAGATGTGTATATGCATGTATTTGTGTTTGTGTGTTGGTGCATATGTTTTAGTGAGTGTATTTATTTATTACTTGTATTTACTCTTTGTGTCTGCATGATCGAGTTGTTAGCTCTTGGAGTTCGCCTTTCAAACCGACGTTGTCTAATCGACTGACTTCCGATCAAATTTTTTCTTTGATATATACTATTCATATTTCTCTCTCGCATATACACTCATTCCGAGAATGCAGCCCGTAGCTGCTATCTCTGCTTGAGCTTCGACTCTTTGCTTACGCCTCTTAACTGACAGTCAACTTGTGTATGTGTGTGTGTGTGTGTGTGTGTGTGTGTGTGTGTGTGTGTGTGTGTGTGTGTGTGTGTGTATGTGTGTGTGTGTGTGTGTGTGTGTGTGTGTGTGTGAGTGTGTGTGTGTGTGTATTCACCTAGTTGTGTTTGCGGGGGTTGAGCTTTGCTCTTTCGGCCCACCTCTTAACTGTTAATTAACTGTTTACTAACTACTTTTTTTTCTCCACACCACACACACACACACACACACACACACACCCAGGAAGCAGCCCCTGACAGCTGACTAACTCCCAGGTACCTATTTACTGCTAGTAAATAGAACAGGGGCATTCAGGGTGAAAGAAACTTTGCCCATTTGTTGCTGCCTGGTGCGGGAATCGAACCCGCGCCACAGAATTACGAGTCCTGCGCGCTATCCACCAGGCCCCCTGTGTGTGTGTGTGTGTGTGTGTGTGTGTGTGTGTGTGTGTGTGTGTGTGTGTGTGTGTGTGTGTGTGTATGTGTGTGTGTGTGTGTGTGTGTGTGTGTGTGTGTGTGTGTGTGTGTGTATGTGTGTGTGTGTGTGTGTGTGTGTGTGTGTTTCAGTGTATGCTTCAAGGTTATTATATATATAATAAGTACTGTAACCAATGTCCAATACAGTGAAAAGCATTCATTCATTCATTTCATAGGCAGAGAGAAATTGAAAGAAAAGAAAGAACGTGTGACAAAATTCATGTAAACTACAAACAAGAAAACAGGTTAAAAAACAAAAAAACAAAACAAATAAGAGACAAATAAAGTGAAAGCGAAAGATATTTTTTTTTACAAATAAAATTGTAATGTGTTCTCAAATGACAACAATAATTATTCAAATTTTTCCGGGAATCAAATATCTTGCAGAAATTTTGGAATGTCAAGTTGAAAACATCAACTTGGAAATTTTATTCAACATCAGCTGTTTGACTGCCATCTTTTTTATATATATATTTATTTATTTATTTAGGTGTCGTCCTTGTTGCTTTTTTTTCAATTCGAAGTAGATTTCTATTAAGATTTTGTGTTAGTTTTAGTTTCCTTCCATTACAAATATGAAAATAACTTTTCCACATATACGCTTTAATATCATTCATAATTACTCATCTCTTCATTATATTAATTAAATTATTTTTAACTGATATATATACCTAATAAGAAGAAACTAAATTCGCGAAAAAATTATATTATTTATGATGTATCAACAAATGCTGCACCATATTTCGTTTTGGATTTTTCAACCCATTATGAAATAACTTTACCTGCGGATAAAAGATTGTAACATTTTAAGAGCATTAGGATGATCTCAGGTAAGTACCTCATCATTAAAAACGTCTCTGTTCTCTGGAAACTGGAACAATTAGCTTTTAGCTTAATTAATCTGCAAATTGATATATAAAATAACTTTCAGAGGCTTTACAAAAAATAGGGCAAGTCACGTCAATCGCTGTTGTCGTACGACTCGTGAAGCTTAGATTTGGTTAGCCTTGGTTAGGTAAGGTACGGATAGGAAAGGCTAAGTTAGGTAAAGTTCCGTAAAGTTAAGCTAGGTTAGGATAAGGGTAAGTTTGCTTAGGTTAGCGTTAATCGGGAAAAGAGGATGACAATAGCAATCGTCTTTAATAGTATTCGTGCTTGATACGACAAAATAGGAGATTAATTCTTATATTTCCTTTCTATGGAAACAATAGTACCTTTCGTACGGCAATTTTACTAGAATAAATAGCAAGAAAAACGTTGAAAATGTTTCCTACGGAAGACTGGCTGGCGATTAAGTATAAGGGATATGATAGATAGTAGCAATTCAGTATATATATATATATATATATATATATATATATATATATATATATATATATATATATATATATATATATATATATATATAAATATATATATATATATATATATATATATATATATATATATATATATATATATATATATATATATAAATATATATATATATATATATATATATATATATATATATATATATATATATATATATATATATATATATAAATATATATATATATATATATATATATATATATATATATATATATATATATATATATATATATATATATATATGTATGTAGGGTACTGGGGTTATTTAAGGGTGCACGAACAGCCTGGCTAATCCGATGGATATGTTCAGGAGCGGTACCTGCTTGGACCATCGGGGATTGAACGTCGATCCCGCAAAAAACGAGGTCTCCACTGTATTGACCAGTTCCAGTGAACGAACAGAATATCTGAGAAAATTTATGGAAAAAAAGACCATATACTGTAAAGAAAACCCATCAATAAATAAAACGTTTCATAAAAAGAACATTTTAATAAACAGGAGACAAAAATTATGATGTTAATGACACTTGAAAATTACACCAAGTATCACAGTCTGAACGAAACGAAACTTCTAATAGTTTCCTCTGTAATTATGGAGCCAAGTTTCATTCAGTTCAGCTGAATGTGAAGTGAATCTTCAACAAATTATAAGTCAACATTCAGAGCGTAAAATGAGCGTCAATATATTCATAATATGAAAAAATAAAACATTTTAACTATTTGCCTAATACGATAAATGGATATTCATGCTTATCATTAAGTCTTTTTTGTTTGTTTTAGATTACAATCTCAATCTTTTTCTTTTCAACGGCTTTTAAAATAATTTTTAAAAAGAAAATTTAAAATTTTAACTTGTCTCTGATTAAGCTTATATACCAGATGTTTTATATATATCAGAAAATGTGAGTTACTGAATTAAACACTATAAGTATTTAGAACGGAATAAAGGCCATACAAAATCTACATGCCTCATTTCGATACAAAAAATAAATTATTGGGAGATTATATATGCGATGATGATCTAAGAAACTATATCTTATATATATATATATATATATATATATATATATATATATATATATATATATATATATATATATATATATATATATATATATATATATATATATATATGTATATATGCGAACAAGCCTGAATGGTCCCCAGGACTATATGTGACTGAAAACTCACACCCCAGAAGTGACTCGAACCCATACTCCCAGGAGCAACGCAACTGGTAACTGGTCAAGCGGATTAAGGCGTCCTGTAGTTACCAGTTGCGTTGCTCCTGGAAGCATGGGTTCGATTCACTTCTGGGGTGTGAGTTTTCAGTCATATATATATATATATATATATATATATATATATATATATATATATATATTTATATATATATATATATATATATATATATATATATATATATATATATATATATATATATATATATATATATATACGCGCATGTGTGAGTGTGTGTAATAATCCAACCTTAAAAATATTTCTTGTAAAGGTTAAGAGCGTCTCAGGAGTGACGGACGAGGACGTAAAGCAGAAAACTTTACTTTTTTCTCGACAGACTGAAGGTCTCAGGAGGGGACACTGGAGAACCTGGAGGTGAAACACGGCGTAGGTGGTGCTAACATAATCGCGGACTGGGTAACGCAATGGGGGGTTTAGGGGGGTTTAGGCAGTACAATGGGAGGCGCTTGGTACCATAATAATGGCGCTGGGTACCACGGTGGGAGGTTGTAGAACAGTGGTAAGCTAAGGTCCTCAATGTAGGGGTGGGAAATTCAATAGAGACTAGGTAACATAATGGGGTCTTGGTACTATAATATGGGGCTGGGCAATATAATGGAGGCTGGGTTATGTTACCCAGCTCCCAACTGTGTTAGCCAGCCCTGCATTGGCTGGGTAAAGCACACACACACACACACACACACACACACACACACACACACACACACACACACACACACACACACACACACACACACACACACGTACACTCACACAGACGAGACCACATCAGAATACACATATAAATGGCTTAGGTATACATGGATTCATATACATGCATTAAGAAATTCGCAAGGCCTCACTTCTTACTGGATCGTCGTTCTATCCTAGATGATCAAAGTGGGATGACTGTTCCTGAATTCTGTCTTCATATCTTAGCTCAATGTCTTCAAATTATTTCTGAATGCTAGAGAGTCACATTGGTTTGCCGCTGTCTCCTATAAGTACCTTTCGTTTTATGGTTATCGACGCATGAAACTTTCCAAAGGCACGCAGTTCAGTGAACCAATCGACAAAAGGCACACGTGACAAGATATCAAATTTACTAGTGAATGAAGGCAATGTGGAAAAACTTTCTTGCCGGATGTGTCAAGGAAACTGACGTCAAACATGTCACCTAAAGACGAATTTAGAAACCATATGAAATTAGCATTTAAAATATTGTTCAAGTTCAACGAGCATCCGAAGGAGTGGACTCAGTTGAGTCACTAAGAGTCTTTCTGGGATTTAAGCGTAATACTAACGGTCATTCTTGGTCTCAAGAGCGACCCTGAAGGGTCATTAGACTCAAGTGTAATACTAAAGGGTCTTTCTCGGCAATTACATCAATGCGAATGGCTTGAAACATATCCCATAACAACCAATTACAAATATTCGCAATATTCTGTGTTAATAAATTTGAGATTAAGATCGTCAGCGAATGTAAAACTATTTGAAATAAACAAGATTATTTGTGTTGTTAAAGTATGTGAAATAATGCTGTTATTTGCTATTAATATATTTACCTGAAGGTCTCGTCGAGGACAGGAAGCCGGTGGCTTATCAAATGTCCCGCACCATTTCCTCTGATCATTTTACCAAGCTGGATCTTGAATTGATGCAACATAACGATTGATCATCGCAGTTGTTCACCATCACCACCAATAGCGCTGCAGTCGATAGCATAACAAAAGTACTGAACATTTGGAAATTTGGACAAAGCATTCAACTCTTATTGATATTTCCGTGAATGCAAAAATTATGCGAAGCCATTAAAGTATTTTGACCAGACCACACACTAGAAGTTGAAGGGACGACGACGTTTCGGTCCGTCCTGGACCATTCTCAAGTCGATTGGCAAGAAACGTCGTCGTCCCTTCAACTTCTAGTGTGTGGTCTGGTCAACATACTTCAGCCACGTTATTGTGACTCATCGCCTGCATTAAAGTATTACTGGCACAATGGGAGTAGTAATAGTAGTAGTAGTAGTAGAAGTAGTAGTAGTAGTAGTAGTAGTAGTAATAGTAGTAGTTGTAGTAGTAAGAGGAGAAGGAGGTGGAGAAGGAGAACGATGAAGAGAAAGTGAATGCAATTAACGGAGACTGAGTATGAGGAGTCGAACTTCCCGAGCGTGTTTGAGAGAGGAAATTAATATTCGGGACGAATCACTCGTAATTTTCCTGCTGGTGACATACCCAACAACTCATGCTAATTACTTCTACTTGTTAAGCAACTTTATTTAGATGCTATGTCCATCTTTCTTATATAGTTCGCTTATATGAGAAGAAATATTTGGAAGATATCGTCATCTATATGTAAGAATTTGTAAATAAAGGCTTGGAGGATAAGTTTGGAAATATCTGATAGTGTGGGTTTATTTTATGCTGTTAGCGAGGAATGAAATGTTTGTGTGTGTATACTGTATTATACAGTATACGTGTACATATCACGTTTTATAGAGCAGGAAACGAAGTGTTCAGAGATCACCAAATAGTAACGAACAGTTTTTTTGTGTCTATTCAAACGTGTCATGTATTCACTCACACTGGTCTTATAGGCCTGCACAATCAGGCACATAGGCCTACGAATTCAAACGGGAATTTAATCGTGAACACAGACATTTCTCTTTATTAGAGTGCCCAGTAAAAAAAATATATCAAAAATAAAATTATGATTGGAACCGATGTAAACCATCTCCCTATAATTATATGAATAAAACTGTTACTTATAATTATTATCACTATTATCATTATTATTATTATTCAATAAAAGGCCAAATACAAGTGTAATGGGTCTTTCCTTCACCTTCATTTAAGCACTACGGTATTGTAAGTTTCCCATTATTATTATTATTAGTATTACTATTATTATTAGTAGTAGTAGTATTACGTAACAAAAAAATCGAAACGCTCTCACCGATTCTGAGAAAAGAACC
Source organism: Procambarus clarkii (assembly GCF_040958095.1). Lineage (NCBI taxonomy): Eukaryota > Metazoa > Arthropoda > Malacostraca > Decapoda > Cambaridae > Procambarus > Procambarus clarkii. The sequence continues at coordinate 7,363,718 of NC_091232.1, forward strand.
ATAATAATAATAATAATCATAAAAATTACACTTACAATGTATCTAATAGACAACCAATATCTAGAAAATATATGTAAAATAAGAATATCAATACAACATATATCAACACATTTTATATATCATATCAAAATTATGGGAGCTTTTAATATTTTTCAGGATAATATTATATTATTATTATAAAATATATATATGATATTATTTTATTCTTAATATTATAAAATATTTTTTTATTATAATAATATATTATTATTATTATTCAGGAGCAAATATGTGAATTTATTCCTGAATAAAAGGCTAATGGTTAATTCCAGTATTTGTGTACTTACCATTTTGGAATTCTCCATTATGTTTCGTTTATATCAATATTATTATTTATATTATATTATTACATATTGTATTTGTCATGCTTTTATTTTAAAATTTCAGTCTTATATATAAACATTAGTAATATATTTTTTCAGGCTTAAAATAATTATATTCGTATTGTGTATAAATTTAAAAAGTGTAAATTAAAAAAAAAAAAAAAATAAATCATTATCTCAATCCACACTATCACCAAACAGCGAGATAAAGCAAAAATGAAAATAAGGCTTCCAAGAGGTTGGATGTATTGGCCAGGTCAAGAGGAGAGTTGGTGGGGTTGTGGGCGCTGATGAAGAGATGGAGGCTGGTGTCGAGAGAGCCAGGCGAGGGGGGTGTGCCTGTCAGAGATATTCTGAGATATTGGAGAACCTACTTTAGCCTTCCTACCTTCATTCCCTACTGCTCCTCCCACCAGCACGGTTCAGTGGGTTATGTGTGCGTATGCTTATGTAGTGGCATGGTTGAAGGTAACACACACACACACACACACACACACACACACACACACACACACACACACACACACACACACACACACCCAAGAGTCAATGCTCGATCCTGCAAGCACATATAGGTGAGTACACACACACACACACACACACATACACACGCACACACACATAAACACACACAACAGTGTCGAGGATTTGATAAAAGTTGCTTTGGGGCCATTTAATCATCTTCACATTCCATGATACCTTATACAATCTCTGCTTGTTCATGCAATCGAAGAAATGTCTGTACTCATTCCTACATGAGTGTGGGATGACAAAGAATGACTGATGTATGAAGTTCTTTCTATTTCGGTGCATTGCAAGTTTGAATGTATAAACAAATACAACAGTTACTGCGTAAAGAAGCTAGAATGAGAATGTTACTAGAACATACGTGAAGCAGATGCAATAACGAAAAAAATATTAAACTTTGTGAAGCCTGAATGAATCACTCTGGGATGGAAGGTGTTGGTAAACTAGAAGCAAGTCTAGACGTGAGTTTTCCAGACAAGGGCTTGATCACAAAGTGTCATCTGATCTAACCATGCTGTGTCATGTGAGTCCTGATCAAAAAGTGTCATATGACCTGATCATGACGCATCACGTGTCCTGACCATAATGTGTCATATGGCCGGATCATGTAGCTGCCGGCTCATGGACTCACGTGTCCGCCTGAACAGAGTGCAGGCATTCATTGTATTCAGGAGAACAAGGGTTGCATCTGAGGTCGAAGCTCGACAACACTCCTGAGGGTACATAACACTCCAGTTGAAGAGTCGAGGATGACCTTCAACTCTTTTTCACCAGTTGTTCCTCACTAGTAGTTTTCACTAGTCATCCCTCAATAGTAGTTCTTCACTTGTATTACCTTACTAGTGAGGAAATACTAGAAACAAATTACTGGCGAGGAACTACTGGTGAAAAGTACTAGTGAGGCACTCACTAGTACTTTTTCACTTGTAGTTCCGTACTATTAATTCCATTCTAGTATTTCCTCACTAGTAGTAGTATATTAAATAATATTTATTCATAATTAAATATTTTTGGGGATAATTTATAACAAAATATATACTGCGAGTTATATTACCTATATATTTTAATGTTTCTATAAGCTTGTGTATGTGTGTGTGTGTGTGTACTCACCTATATGTGCTTGCAGGATCGAGCATTGACTCTTGGATCCCGCCTGTGTGTGTGTGTGTGTGTGTGTGTGTATATGTGTGTGTGTGTGTGTGTGTGTGTGTGTGTGTGTGTGTGTGCTTACCTAATTGCTTACCTAATTGTGCTTGCGGGGGTTGAGCTCTGGCTCTTTGGTCCCGCCTCTCAACCGTCAATCAACTGGTGTACAGATTCCTGAGCCTATTGGGCTCTATCATATCTACATTTGAAACTGTGAATGGAGTCAGCCTCCACCACATCACTTCCTAATGCATTCCATTTGCTAACTACTCTGACACTGAAAAAGTTCTTTCTAACGTCTCTGTGGCTCATTTGGGTACTCAGCTTCCACCTGTGTCCCCTTGTTCGCGTCCCACCAGTGTTGAAAAGTTCGTCCTTGTTTACCCGGTCGATTCCCCTGAGGATTTTGTAGGTTGTGATCATGTCCCCCCTTACTCTTCTGTCTTCCAGTGTCGTGAGGTGCATTTCCCGCAGCCTTTCCTCATAACTCATGCCTCTTAGTTCTGGGACTAGTCTAGTAGCATACCTTTGGACTTTTTCCAGCTTCGTCTTGTGCTTGACAAGGTACGGGCTCCATGCTGGGGCCGCATACTCCAGGATTGGTCTTACATATGTGGTGTACAAGATTCTGAATGATTCCTTACACAGGTTCCTGAACGCCGTTCTGATGTTAGCCAGCCTCGCATATGCCGCAGACGTTATTCTCTTTATGTGGGCTTCAGGAGACAGGTTTGGTGTGATATCAACTCCTAGATCTTTCTCTCTGTCTGTTTCATTAAGTACTTCATCTCCTATTCTGTATCCTGTGCCTGGCCTCCTGTTTCCACTGCCTAGTTTCATTACTTTGCATTTACTCGGGTTGAACTTCAACAGCCATTTGTTGGACCATTCACTCAGTCTATCCAGGTCATCTTGTAGCCTCCTACTATCATCCTCTGTTTCAATCCTCCTCATAATTTTTGCATCGTCGGCAAACATTGAGAGGAACGAATCTATACCCTCTGGGAGATCATTTACATATACCAGAAACAGTATAGGTCCAAGGACTGACCCCTGCGGGACTCCACTTGTGACGTCTCGCCAATCTGAGACCTCACCCCTCACACAGACTCGTTGTCTCCTGTTGCTTAGGTATTCCTCTATCCACCGGAGTACCTTCCCTCTCACTCCAGCCTGCATCTCCAACTTTCGCACTAGCCTCTTGTGTGGCACTGTATCAAAGGCTTTCTGACAATCCAAAAATATGCAGTCTGCCCACCCTTCTCTTTCTTGCCTTATTTTTGTTGCCTGGTCGTAGAATTCAAGTAACCCTGTGAGGCAGGACCTGCCATCCCTGAACCCATGTTGATGCTGTGTTACAAAGTTCCTTCGCTCCAGATGCTCCACTAGTTTTTTTCGCACAATCTTCTCCATCAGCTTGCATGGTATGCAGGTTAGGGACACTGGCCTGTAGTTCAGTGCCTCCTGTCTATCCCCTTTCTTGTATATCGGGACTACGTTAGCTGCTTTCCAAGTATCTGGCAGTTCCCCTGTTGCCAGTGATTTGTTATACACTATGGAGAGTGGTAGGCTCAGTTCTCTTGCTCCTTCCTTTAGAACCCAAGGGGAGATTCCATCTGGGCCTATAGCCTTCGTCACGTCCAACTCTAGTAAACACTTCCTTACTTCCCCACTGGTAATCTCAAACTCTTCCAGTGGTTCCTGGTTAGCTATTCCCTCACTTACCTCTGGAATTTCTCCTTGTTCTAAGGTGAAGACCTCCTGGAATTTCTTATTCAATTCCTCACACACTTCCTTGTCATTTGTAGTGAATCCTTCCGCCCCTATCCTTAATCTCATAACCTGTTCCTTTACTGTTGTTTTTCTCCTAATGTGGCTATGCAACAATTTAGGCTGAGTCTTTGCCTTGCTTGCGATGTCATTTTCGTATTGTCTTTCTGCCTCTCTTCTCATCCTGACATATTCATTCCTGGCATTCTGGTATCTTTCTCTGCTCTCCAGTGTCCTGTTATTCCTATAGTTTCTCCATGCCCTTTTACTTTGCTGCTTAGCTAGCCTACATCTTTGATTAAACCATGGGTTTCTCATCTTCATTTCTCTGTTTTCCTTTTGGACTGGGACAAACTTGTTTGCTGCGTCCTTGCACTTCTGCGTGATGTAATCCATCATATCTTGGGCCGTCTTTCCCCTGAGCTCTGTTTCCCATGCTATATCTGTTAGGAATTTTCTTATCCCCTCATAGTTTCCCTTTCGGTATGCTAACCTTTTGGTTTCGGTATCCCTCCTCGAGTTCAATAACCCTTCTTCAATCAAGTACTCAAACACCAGTACACTGTGGTCGCTCATTCCTACTGGGTCCTCAAAACCGATTTCTCTTATGTCGGAGTCGTTCAGAGTGAAGACTAGGTCGAGTCTCGCTGGTTCGTCATTGCCTCTCATCCTTGTGGGTTCTCCGACATGCTGCGTTAAAAAGTTGCTTGTCACCACCTCCAATAGTTTGGCTCTCCACGTATCCTCGCCTCCATGCGGTTCCTTGTTCTCCCAGTCAATCTTTCCGTGATTGAAGTCGCCCATGATGAGCAGGTGGGATCTATTTCTACAGGCAGCAGAGGCTGCCCTCTCAATTATAGTGTTAACTGCCTTGTTGTTGTTTTCATACTCTTGACTGGGTCTCCTGTCATTTGGTGGAGGGTTGTATATTACTGCTACTACTATTCTTGGTCCTCCCATTGTTATGGTGCCTGCTATGTAGTCTCTGAACTCCTCACAGCCCGGGATGGCCATCTCCTTAAAACTCCATTCCCTTCTCATGAGTAGGGCCACTCCGCCTCCTCCTCTACCTTCCCTCTCTTTCCTTATTACTGTATACTCCTGGGGAAACACGGCATTCGTTATGATTCCAGAGAGTTTTGTTTCAGTGAGTCCGATTACATCTGGGTTAACTTCTGGGTTATAATGTGTGTGTGTGTGTGTGTGTGTGTGTGTGTGTGTGTGTGTGTGCGTGGAAATGAACATTAAACATTAAAAGGTAATGAAATAAAAAAGTTTTGAGATAGAGTTAACATAAACTTAATTCGTGTAATAAGTTGGACATGCAACAAATAAGAAAGTAAGATAAAGCAAATAGATAGACAAGCAATGCACACGAGTAAAAAAAAAATCAGCTTACAGAGCATATTGGTCCTTTAATAAAATTTCCTCAATACTCTGTACAATTTCTTGTGAGACATATTTCAAGTCTGATCCCAAAGCATCATCACCAGCGTATTAAAAACATTGCTTCTGAACCCTACGAGATGATTCTTAAGCCTTCCTGACGATAGCAGTGAGCTAAGTATCCGCTAGAATGATAGCTGAAGTAATGCCATGCAAACTCACAAAATGATACTTAGAGCGTCATGATGTTCTCGGAACATTAAGAGACTCAGATGCTCAGATACTTGTATCCTGTTTGTTGTCAGAACATTAAGGTACAAGATGATAACCAGAACATTAAGCTAAGTATCCGGTAGGACGATTGCTGACGTCACACAGGCGTATTATGCTTCATATTTATTACGCGTCAGCATATATAACATATAACATACGCCAGGTATGTTATATGATATACCTGGTTATATGATATATCATATGTTTTAATAACTAACAATTCTTGAGTGGGTGTTCAAGCCATAACGACTACTGCTATAATTAAAGACTCGACCACTAATATTCCAAACCTGGTGTTCAAATGCCATTAACTGATTTACCTTAAAAGCAATAATCTAAAATTTAATTATAATTCTTAAGAAAATTATCGAGCCTCCCAAATTAGGCAGCTAATTACAACTTTAGGAAGTCGAAGGAGAAAAAAAGCGCAATTAATTATCGAAGAGCTAGCCTGTTCTTTCCCCGGTATGCAAATTATTCAATGTAATATCTACCAATAACGCCAACCGGATTCAGCCAATTTAATTAATTTAAAAGGCCATGAAAGGAAAATCGAAGACGTACGAAATGAGAGATAAAAGACCAATGTATTGTTGTAAGGTAATTAACAGAAGAAGTCTGTAACCCGGCACGTCGCTGTAACGCCTGGAAAAAAATATATGAAGACAAGGAGCTCGGATATGAGGACAAGGAGCTCGGATATGAGGACAAGGAGCTCGGATATGAGGACAAGGAGAAGGGATATGAGGACAAGGAACTCGGATATGAGGACAAGGAGCTCGGATATGAGGACAAGGAGCAGGAATATGAGGACAAGGATAGGACAGAGGAAAGGAACCAAGCCCAATTCGCAAAAAGCATCAGATTTTCAAGCTAATAATAATGAAATTACAAGAAACTATATATACTACAAACACAGATGAATTACTACCTCCGGTTGTATTTATAGGGACCCTCGACCTCGAAGAAGAGGATATGTAGCATCCGAAGGAGCCTACTGGGTTTCCCACGTACGCTCACATATTGTCCTCTAACATCCACTATATATATATATATATATATATATATATATATATATATATATATATATATATATATATATATATATATATATATATAAATATATGACATGTATTAACCAACATGTGTGTAGCCGTCACAAACATTTATGGTATTTATGACTCATATATTGGTTTTTAAATAATGTATTGAACGTTATAATGCGTTTCATGATTACGGGAGTGTTGGAACATTTTTTATTTAATGAAATGTATCAATAATCGCTTTTCATGATGATTTTTCCTAATGGAATGCTAAGCCATTCATTCACGAATAATCACGTCAACTTGCAATATATATATATGCACAAATTATTTAATAGTTTCATCGACTACATAAAGTAAAATTTCAGTATAAATGTTTATATTATCATGAACAAATATATGGATTTTAATTCTATCAACATTTGTTTCTGCCAAATTGCATTAACTCAAAAATAATAACAGGAGAAT
>NC_091232.1:7375693-7545693 GCF_040958095.1 Procambarus clarkii
ACTAACAGGTACTAACAGGTACTATGGTGGTTTGATAATTTTTTACCAATGCTCAAAAATGTACTTTGGTTCAACCACTTAATTTAAAGTTAGAACTTTTTATGGAGTTGCTTCTTCGCTTTATTATTTATGTTTGAACCAATGATAATTGAGGCCGACCATTTTATACTTAGGCTCAAAAATGCACCTTGGAAGAACCTTTTGTTTCATCTAGGTTTGAACCACGTTATGGTGATACTTTCCGTTCGACTTTCAGGGTCCCAGCTATTCCCTAGACATTGGCTTTTGCATTTAACGTTTATAAGATTCCTAAGAAACTGTCTTCTCACAATGACATGTCCCTGAAAAATTATCCTCCTCTCAGTGTTATTTATCTGAAGACAACTGCTTTTTTCTTAATTTTTTTTTCAGAATATGTCTCCTTCGTACTGTGATGTTTATAAATTACGATTTCTCCCTTCGGGGTGTTTTTCAGAATACAAGTCCTCCACTTTGGGAAGTTATTCAGATTACTCTTCCTCCCCACTGGGATGTTTTTCATATTAATCTTTCTCCCCTCTTTGATGTTGATTAGAATACGATTCCTTCCCTCTCAGATGTTTTTCCAAACAAAATTTCTTCTCTAAATGAAGCTATGCAAAATACCCCCCTCCCCCTATTCCTTTTTTGGTGCTTTCTCAAACCCAACTTATCTCAGTGATTTTTGTCAAAACTCCCCTTTCCTCTTAGCAATAATTGTCAGAACACATCACTGTTTGTCACTGATGTCTGCCGGAATACGCCTCCTCCCGTCTACGCCTCCTCCCGTTATTTATGTCTTGGAACACAACACTTCCCATCAATGGTGTTCCTAGAATTCACTACCTCCCCTTCACCGATGCTTTCAGGAACATATCTGCCAACTGTGACACTAATCAAAACACGTGATATCTTTGTAATGAATTTTTTTCGGCCAAGTTTTCCTCCCCTGTGTGATGTGCCTCAGAGCAAGTGGTTTGCCTTCAGTCATGTTTCCAAAAACACATCATTTAAATAACTAACAACCCACATGTCCTTCTCTTGATACACAAATAATTATATCAGGAGACTTTATTTTTCTCAGAATATCGTCAACACGACATTACTTTCAGCGGCAAGTGTGTTTGAATTGAAGGCAATATTACATATGGACAGGGTGTGAATTTGATAATTATTTCTTACTCGTAAACTGATTGTCACATTTTGATATTAGCTCAGTGAACTGTCTTATGAAATCTGCCTCTTGGTAAGAGACAAGAACAGATCATTTGTGCCATCAAGCAAGTTCATCAGTGTGAAAAGTGAGTGACTGGGTCTGTTGCTGGAATGCTTAACGTGCTTTGTTGTGCGCAATTAACTTATCTAATGTGTTTGTGTAGCATATAGAAATAGGTAACATCTTCAGGCCTTGTTTCAGTCTAGGACACATATCTTTGTTCATGATGAGACCACTAAAATTTGAAAATGAAATGGTACATGGATATTAGGATTGCGATAATGAGCATGTACGAGATACAAATGATATGTGTAATATTTATGTTGACATTGATATTTAATACTTAACTTTCACTGTCAATTTTTTGGCTGCTACATTGCAACATTTGAACTGCAATATGCTGCACACATTATGAAGATTATCATTATCTGTGTCTTAAGGAAATGCCCAACAGCTGCTAAGGATGAGCTTTTGAGAACGGTTCGAAGAGATGGTTACCATTCCTTCTAGTCGTCACCCTAAACTGTTTTCCCTGATTTACTAACAATTTCGGGAGACTCATTATCGTCCGTCAGTCGGTCTACATAACTGGTTCAGCAGTTATAAGTAATTATACCTGTCTACCTCGGCTGCTAAACATCTGAAGCATCCATCCGAAGCCAATTACTCGAGAGAACAGTGCACACATATCATTGTAATATGTTGGTTTGTTGGTAAACCATCCGTGCATGTATCACGTTAAAAGAGTACATGTTATCTCCAAGAGGAAAACCCGATATAAATAACGAGGAGGAATTATTAACTAAGGAGAAGTGAAATGTTGAAACTTCCCCTCCCTTTATCAGGGACATGAGTTGAGGCCTGAACGCACTCTAAGAACCTTTAAGGGAAGTGAGTAGTGGTCAGCACACACACTCTAAGGACCTGAATCTTCTCCATTGCTTCGCGTTGAAATATTTGTCCTTAGGCTTCCCTTGTTCAAGAGACTCGGTAAATCACCTGAATAGGGGAGTTAAATGTTTCCTTGTCATTTTGGAAAAGGACATCTCTTGATTTTCGCGAGGATATGTCTTTTTCATGGACATTTCTCTGGTTCAAGATTCGCAATCCAACACTTCAAGTGTAAGATGATTACCTAGAACTGACCTGCCTTGCGAAGCATTTCTTGGAAATACGAAACAAAGCCGAAATAATAACCACCAGTGATTAAACGAAAGTACTGAAGCTTCCTTGAAAAACAATTACGATGATACTATTGTAAATGTAATAAAAATATTAAAAATTATACATTAACGATACCATAATAATTTTGTAAATGTATCTTTTAAGCAGGGAATCTGGGAGAACACTGTGTTTCAATAAAATGAATAGTATCCCGATGAAACTCTTACTTTACTCAAGAAATTATACACGTTTAAGTTACAATTTAGATTATTTTCAGAAAAGTTTTAAGTTTCAATTCATTTTAGGATCAACTCACTTGGGTTTGTGCTGCTCTAAAGAAATCTTGATGATGATACAAGGAACGGTCAACCTCCATTCCTGAGGGCTGGGATGTTCCTGATATAGACACGAGAGAAGGCAGGCGTGTATATGTTTGTGATTGCCTCTCGATTGCAACCAGAACATTTCATGATTGTTTCCATATCCTCAGGGAGAAGGAATCGTTTGATGGTCTTACATTTTTACAGATTCGTCTTGTTGAATCCAACGCTGCTCAGAGCATTACTGCCGGTACTGACATTACGTTTCCACGCCAAGCTTTAATTCAAACACGGAATAAATAATCTATAAAGCAAAATACAACACAATGCGTGTATATAAAGCCACCTAAGATATAACAATAACAAAGTAATATAAAGAGAAACCCAACAATTAGCCAATCATAAAAATCCCATAATAATACATTGGTAAAGTATGCTGAGTATGTTCCCTCGTCGTACACTGATTGCACCAATAATGTTAATGTGAGAGCAAACTGAATCAGAAATACTGATAGTTAGAAATGTTCATTAATTTAGGGAATCATTCTATCGTAATTTAGTGCTGAAATAAGGTCTAGGTCTGAGCTTATAAAAGTAGTTATCTGGTGTCAGATAGACATTGGTGAAAATGTTAAATCCTAATGCGGAAAGGATTTGGGAGTAATGATTAGTAGAGATCTTTAGCCCAAAGAAATGCATAAATGTACGGAATATAGAGAATTGGATAGTAGGATTTACTTAGGATTTATTTAAGATTTATTTTCAAAAGCGTCACAAAGTAAATCCCAGGAACTATACCCCCCGCCGCAATGAGAGAAATAAAAAAGCATAATTTACAGTCTCTAGAAAGGCAAAGAGTAAGGGATGACATGACTAATATAAATAAATAGATCAAATGTTATAAAAAAAGGGGGATATAAACATGATTTTAAATATACGAACACCAAATAATACAAGGAATGATGTAAATTACATAAGTTTCGAATGAGGAAAGATATGGGATAAGACTGGTTTGGAAATTAGGGTCTAGATATATGTAACAAATTTACGGATAACACAAAATAGTTGATATTACTATCCAGTAATACCAACTATTTTGTTTTGGTATTAATGCCTAATTTAAGCTTAGCTTAGGCATATATATGAAATAGATTGAATGGATATACATAGAAGCTGTATAGAATAGAATTATATGCCTACTGTATTTGGCTGTATTCTCAAATTCCAATGCTTTATTCTGGGCCTCAAATATGATACCAGGTACTCTGTAGGAAATGTTTTTTAATGTTGATAATCACAAATATTTGACCTTTCATGCAACTCTCAATTTGTAAACTTTTCTAAACAAGCGAATACATAATTCAGCCACGTACACCTTTGAGTTTGCGTACTCATCTATACATGTAAAAGGAAACATGAATAAATTATTTAATATAAAGGGAGCAGTGTTGATGATCTAATGCGGAACATAACATTTATTGAGACTCGTATTAATTTAATAGTCGAGAAAGATCTCATGTGTTAAATGTTATCTTCAATTTAGTTGCTAATTTAATGTAAGACTCTGTGTAGAGTGCAGAAAAGTCTTACACATGAACTACCATGACATGACGATGGCCACTGTAAGATTAGTCTCTCAGCCAGCATAGACGTTCATCCGGCCACCATAATCCGGCTCCATGAAGTTCTCACATTGGCATAATAGCGTGAGTCTCTTTTACAATCCAGGATGCACGTAATGCCCTGCTTTTATATTTATTGTGCACTGAACGAACACTCGACTGAACTAGCAATTGGGGCATATAATTCATAACTAGTGAAACCCTTCAGGGCGAAGTTCGTTGTTCATGAAAGCATTTATATAAGAGCAATATCGGATACCTCTAAAACGAAGATAATAATAATAATAACATCATCAGAATGAAAAGATGGTTAGATCATAATATTTATCAAATATTAAATAAGAACCAAGTATTGCAACAGCAAGATCTCGCATCCAGGCAGAGTTGTATCACCGGAGGGATTAGAATATAAGCCCAGATAGCATCCAGCGATTCTCACATGGTTAAGACGCTGAGCAAGGTGCATCCCTGCATCGTCGAAAAAGCAGAAAGAATTTTTTCAGTGTTAGAGTTGTTAACAGATGGAATGCACTAGGACGTGATGTGGTGGAGGCTGACTCCATTCACTGTTTCAAATTATAGAGCCCAGTAGGCTCAGGAATCTGTACACCAGTAGATTGACAATTGAGGGGCGGGACCAAAGAGCCAAAGCTCAACCCCCGCAAGCACAACTAGCTGAGTACACACACGCAAACGTGCACGCTTGGTTCTGGTAGCAAACGTTTAACTCTCTTTACCTGTCGATACACTTGCCTATTGTTGCTGAAGTTCCAGGAAACAAAAGTGAATGGTATGCGTATTTTTCTGTGTTGCTGTTTGAAAGACTGTTGATGGTATAGAAGGGAGAGTGTGTATATACCTATTTGCGTTCGAATGCTAGGTAGGGTGAGGCGATATATCCACCGATCATTATGTATTTGTATTTGAAAAAATAGATATTTTCCTGGATACCATATTTCAGCTGTATAACGTGATGTTGCTATACGACGAGGCATTAAAATTATTTTTTATATAATGTATGCTATGCTAATATCATATACTGAAGAATGATAAAGAGTTAAGACAGTTCTAGTGGGAAGTCTAGAAGTTGTCTAGCAAATTATATTTCAAGAAAAGACTGAAAACGTAGCAGAACAAGTCAGTTCAAGTAGGGAGATTGATGACGGCTACTACTATGAGACTGGCGTTACTCTCATTAACCAATAACCAGCTACGTCTGACGTCAATTCCTTAGGTGTTGCAAGAGATTCTTCCTGGGAATGTTTTATAAGATCTGCGTCATAAGAAGTTGCTGGCGTTGCTGAATTCTTGAAGCAGAACAGTTCCAGATACAAAATTACAATCCAGAACCTCAAGAAGTTAGACTTCTTGAGTATCTGATCACTGGTAGGTGTAGAGTGGAAGCATTTCTCGCCCGAATGGCATCCTGTTGTCTGACCTGGTTAAGGCGGAACTACAAGATGGACAATCACTGACTGGTAAGCTCTCATTAGAAGGGTCTATTGCAACAATGAGAGAGTTCATTCTCCCTGCATATGCGTTCTCATCTTGCCAAGACACTTTGTCTCAAGTTTGCTGTTTGCACAGTCCCTCTTATCTAGTGTATCATCTACCTCAGCGTCCCTTACCTTAGATAATATCTTGCCCAACTTCCCGATCTTAGCTGAGAAAACAGATGTTACCTGAGGTAACATCCTGCTCAGCATCCATTATCTAAGAAACCTACGTACCTATTTTATATTCCCTATAGTAGCAATTTGCTCAATTTACCTTACCTAATATAACACCTTACCCAACAACCCTGACGCAAGGCACCACATTGCCCAGAGACCCTTACCTAACGTACCATTTCAGTCACGATTTTTCCACATAATCTTCTACCTCAATCACCAATTTCCAAACAACTCAGCACTTCTAGGGGTCTAGCAGCATCGTCTAGTCCAGCGTACCCAGCCAGAATAAAAACTAAAATTGACTAAACCTACAAATTTCCAGTCACTTAAACGTTTTGACAAACTTGCTCAGCTATTTTGCATAGGGAATATTTTATTGTGCAGGGTCGTTACGCTGGCTTGTTTGAGGAGGCCGGGAGTGGAGGGTAGGAGAAAGGAGGAAAAGAAGAGGAAACGGAAAGGAATGAAGAGATGCGAGAAACGAGGGGGAAAAGGAATGGAGGAAAATGTGAAGATGGAAGAGAATAGGGAATTTTGGAAAGCGAAATAAGGAAGTTAAAAGGCAGGGAATAAAGAGAAAGGGGAGAGTAGGAGAAACTAGTGGGACAAAACTGGTACTGAGGGAATGAAACACAAATGGAAAATGAAGGAGTGACTGGCAAAGGAAAGAAATTTATGAATAGAAAGCGCTAAAGCAATACGACTGTACAGAACTTAGACGGATATGAGGACAAGGAACCGGATAATGACGGGGTGAAGGAACGGTTCCCAAACTATTGAACCACTGGGATCGAACGTTGACCCAGCTAAAAGCGAGGCTTTCGCTAAACCGATTGATCCAAGTTGATGGGTGAAATGAATGGGAGAGATGTACATTGAAGAGAATTGGATAGCAGGTAGGTGGAGAACAGGTGCTTGGATGTGGAACAGTCGGAACAGAAGGAATGGAAAAGATGAGAGGAGGAAGGGAAGTGTGAATAGCTTAGAACAATTTTAAGCCTGAAAGTGATGTGACATGGGAAGGGAGAGGGGAAAAGGGAAAGAAGAACAGCATAGACGAACACGGGTAAAGGCTGGGTGAGAATGAGAGGGTTGAGAAAAGAGATGAAGATGTGAAAGAAGGAAAGCAGGAGACAAAGAGAAACGAAGGATGAAACGTACCTGCAGAGTGAGTGGTTTGGAAACAGAAGAATGGAAAAAAAAGTCTCTAAGGGCGGAGAAGAGTAGTGATAGCGAGGTGTTGGTGTGAGGGTGTCGGTGGTGTTGGGTGTCTGTGGCGTGGGGTGTTCTTGGTACGGGGTGTTGATGAAGGGAAGCAACTATTTCAAGGCTTCATTGTTACAATCAGGAATCAAATTCATGGCAATTCTGCCACTATGTGAAATGATGCGTTACATAATAAAACCAACTGGAAGACTGGAATTAAGATTGGGTTATCCTGCACTTGGTGCCTGGTCGTAAGACCTGCTTTTCCTATAACTGTTATGGATTAGGTATATTCAAGACTATTTTTTTTTTAAGTTCTTCAATCACTACCTGTCCTCCAAACATACTTCATAAAGTGCTTCGCCCTCGTTTTGAAACATAGATAATTTATAACGCATCTTAATTGGCTACACGGGGTTCCAATCAGGATTTAAATGCACTCAATAGATGGTGATTTTTGTTCATATCAACAGCAACATTTGACGCTTGCAAACAGTAAATCATCTCGCAATCATCATCATCTCCAATTTATGAAAACAACATAAAACTTATTCGAAGGTCCTAGGCTCTAGAGACCTCCGAAGACTTGTTGGTATCTTATAGTCCACGGTTTGTTTCCTTCTGGGAAGACATCTGAGGTTTCAAGTGGACCAACCATAGTAGTGAAAGTGTTATGACGATGGTGGTCGCGTGAAGGGAGGATGTCAACCCCGTTCCAGGTCTCGGGAACGCTGGGAATCTCAGCAAATATTTATGTATGAGATGATACAGGTACATTTCCGCGCTGACAACAATTCTGGTTAAAGATAAACAATGTTGACCAGATCACGCACTAGAAGGTGAAGGGATGACGACGTTTCGGTCCGTCCTGGACCATTCTTGACTTGAGAATGGTTCAGGACGGACCGAAACGTCGTCGTCCCTTCACCTTCTAGTGTGTGGTCTGGTCAACATACTTTAGCCACGTTATTGTGACTCATCGCCTGCAGAAAGATAAACAATGAGCTAAAGAACACCGCTAAAAATACTGACAGAGGGGAAAAGGTGTTAAGTAATCTGAGAATTACTATTCATCACCACCAATGAGGAGACAACACGGCTCATCTCACCACCCCAACCACTTGGGCTGGACGGTAGAGCAACGGTCTCGCTTCGTGCAGGTCAGCGTTCAATCCCCGACCGTCCAAGGGGTGGGGCACCATTCCTTTCTCTCCTTCCCATCCCAAATCCTTATCCTGATCCCTCCCCCCAGTGCTACATAGTCGTAATGGCTTGGCGCTTTACATAACACATCATAGGTGACACAGCAAAAGCCGATGAAAAACATTTAAACTGGGTAAAGTAATAGGTATTAAGCTATTTTTTCCAAGAAATGTTTATAGCGGAGCGTGGCTTCCAACCAATCAATGACCCTTCAGTGTCATGATTGCGTGAGTGAAACGCAATGCAACTTAAATGTTTTTTCAATTCTTAGGTAAAATGCAAGAATCAAAGCTGATCATCCCTCCCTTGCCTTGAGGAATTTGCTCACATAATACAATTTCAGTAATATAAATCCTCCTGTTTTATGCAAAGGAGATACAAACCTCACAACATTGGTAATATTTGTTGTTTGAAGTTAATATAATATAAACTGACGCTGCTAATAGAGATTCCAAAATATGTCTTCTTCTTCTTTTATCGACAAGACTCAATCTCAAGGCAGAAAATAATACTGAAATAAGCGTTGATAAATACTGAAAAAGGAAAGTGAACTGGGCGTTTCTCCACTTACTGAACCTTGCACAAGGGAGGTTCTCTCGTGTGAAAATTTTATGACTTTTATTCCACGTCATTTCAACAGTTCAGGAGAATTATAATTCTGGAAACTGTATATAGCTTCCATGTTTTTCCAGCTGGTGAAGCTCACAATCCACGATGGCAGGTTTTTAATAAAGAGCATTTGTGAAAGATAATGGCAAAAGGCATCAACAAAGGGGGGTAAGAAAGTTAAATGAATGGTAACAAAACAATTCCAGGAAGATTAATAATATCTATTACTAGCAAAAATATTTGTAGGAGGAATGGTCTGGGGTATAGGATGAAAATAGGCTGGTTTGGGAAAGCCTAAACTAAATATTTCATGAAATATAATCTGTAACCTAACACCCCCGAGGGAGTTTCATGAAGTCTGAAAAGGAAACAGGATGATATCGGGGAAGGGTAGATTATTGAAGTTTCCCCCGGCGTTTACCCACGAAGTTTTATAGTTTATACCTTATTCATGCTAAAGTATATATTTATACTTTATATATAATAGGAAATGTCTATCTGTTCGAGGTTGGTGGGGAGAGTGAGAAGGGGAGGTAAGGTAATAGGGAGAGGGGAAGAGGGTGAAGGATAGGGAAATGAGGTGGGCGAGAGAGGGATAAGGGTGGGGGAGAAAGAGGCATGAGGGAGAAGGGGAAAAATGGGGGAAGATGAGAAGGAAAAAGAGAAGGAAGGAAAGAACGGTGAGGAAAAGAGGGGAGGAGAGAGAAACGAGGGGTGAGAAAAAGGAGGAGACAGAGGGGAAGGGATGAGGAAAAGGAGTAAATAGAGGAGAAGGGTGAGGGAAAGAAGAAATGAGAAGGGAAGGAGGGGGAGTAAGAGAGAATATGGGGAATTGAGTTTAACCCCCAAAAAAGATGTAATTTCGTAATTATTGGAATATAGAATTCTATTCTCATAAACAAGATGTTTGTGTGTTTGTTTTATGCACGTGTGTGTGTGTGTATTATGTGTATGTACGTAATTGTGAGTGTGAGTTAAAAACACAAATGTGAATGAAGGAAATTGAAAGACAATTGTCCAGTTTTGTTTTCAGTTATGTTTGTATCCACATGTAAAATGATTTCAAAACTATTATTCATTTTCTTTTTTGTAACGAGGAAAATGCTTTGGGATTGAACATCTGTTAATCACAAAGTTCCAATCCCTTCGAGTTTCTCAAAGCGGACGATGCTGCTCATATCGATCGTTTCATCTCTGGCACGAGAGCGTATCCAGGTAACGATGTCTCGTTAATGACGAGGTGCATCGTAATTATTAGTGTGGATGTCTCTAAAAAGGTCTAAATATGTCCCTACAAAAGCCATCAGACTAAGATGAACATTCACCATAAATCTTGTGAATTCCCTTCAGCTTCTTGGATTCATTCCTGATTTGTTCAATAAGGAGGAGAGACAGATAAAGATTATCTTGAGGTGACAATAATGCAGCTTCAATGTGTACAAAAATAGTATGAATCCTTGCTATCTTGGGTTGAAAATCGGCAACCACGCATGATTCCTGATGGCAGAACTGGCGCTGCCGGACGTACGACCAACCCCTCTAAACTTTATTCCAGCGAGTTTTCTTCCTCATTTGATGTTACTCAACTATTGATCGGTATCAGATGATCACTCTAAAACCAGGGCTCATCTTCCTGAAACATAAATCATTCGGAGAAGCTCCCCGAATGATTTTCTTGGTATGTATGATCGATAGTTTCTCCCCGGGAGTGGCAGTGGAGGTGGCAGTAGGCTGTCTGCTGCCTCAGTGGTGGACCATCCGGTGCAGAGTGGGGCATGTAGTATCCTCCCGTCGCCTGGAGAAAGTTTATGCAAGTACTTTCTATCAGCGAATTTATGGTGTAATATGAACCCAAAATAAAGCTACGCAATTAATTCGCTCGTAGCTTAGAAAATTTCCGCAGTTTGACAAACTCTTTTTGTAATCACATAGAACATTATGAATTTGTGTTCCATAGAATTATGATACTAATCAACTTATTAGTGTATGGTGGTACGGTGGGTTTCTGACGGATTAACAGCAGATGCCTCGTTCGTAGTCGTTGAAAGTGGGGTTGTTAGGTCTTGAATTGGTGTCTCTGAGAGCGCCCAGTGTAGTGATGGAGGCGGCCTGTACACTGATTTACCTCATCGCCTACGCGGCAGCTTCAACCGCAACTAAAGAAGGTAAGTGTAGGGAAGGAAGGGTTTAGGGGAGGGAAGGTAGGTTTGGGGGAGGGGAGGTAGGTTTGAGGGAGGGGTTAGGGGTGGAAGAGAGGAAGTGGGTTGTATTCGTTGGGGGGTTTAAGGGGACACTTGCTTCTCTACTAGCGCTCAAGTGCCCTCCTTTCCTCCCTCCTGAGTGGTCAGACAGGAACTGAGGAAGCTCTTCCTTTGACAGTCAGTTGAGCTTGAAGTAGTTCTTCTTAAGGTCAGCCGCGTGGTTCTTAAGACAGTAACCTATTGTGGCCAGGTAGAACTTGAGCTGCTTCTCAGTTCAACTAACACTGGAGGGAGTCCCTGCTGAGGTCAGCCAACCCAAGACAGTCCCTGCTGAGGTCAGCCAACCCAAGACAGTCCCTGCTGAGGTCAGTCAACCCAAGACAGTCCCTGCTGTGGTTAGCCAACCCAAGACAGTCCCTGCTGAGGTCAGTCAACCTAAGACAGTCCCTGCTGTGGTCAGCCAACCCAAGAGAGTCTTTACTGAGGTCAGCCAACCCCAGAGAGTCCCTACTGAGGTCAGCCAACCCCAGAGAGTCCCTACTGAGGTCAGCCAACCCAAGAGAGCCCCTGCTGAAGTCAGCCAACCCAATAGAGTCCCTGCTGAGGTCAGCCTACCCAAGAGAGCCGCTGCTGAGGTCAGCCAACCCAAGACAGTCCCTGCTAAGGTCAGCCAACCCAAGAGAGTCCTTGCTGAGGTCAGCCAACCCAATAGAGTCCCTGCTGAGGTTAGCCAACCCAAGAGAGTCCCTGCTGAGGTTAGCCAACCCAAGAGAGTCCCTGCTGAGGTCAGCCAACCCAAGAGAGAGAAGCTCAAGATCACACACCTTCTGACAGGTCCACCCTCAGACCACCTAGCACTTGAAGGAGTATCCAGTTTACATTACATAGCATTTGAGGCATCGCCCCCATTAAAACAGTTAACACTTGAGGTATTATCCCCCCCATTCAGAGGAGTTAACACTTGAGGAAATGCCTCACTGAGACTATGTCTGAGAGCTTTCACATATGAGGCAATCTTCAAACTTGAACAAATCCCCCATTGAGGAAAGTATCCACTTAAGGGATTCCTTCATTGATGCCTGTTAACTCGTGAGGGATTACGCCATGGAGGCCAGCTATAGCTTGAGGGATTCCGTCATGAAGGTCATCTTACATTTGATGACATTTGTCAATAACATTTGATCCACCATTTAAGGCCTCCTAACACTCAAATTAATCCCCCAATGAGTTCATCTATCTGGTACAACGATAGCTACAAGTATCTACAAGAGTTTAAATAATGAATACAAGGTTATGTATATAATTATCATAAAGTTGCCTCCCAATTTATCATTTCCTTTCCAGGTTTTTGATGCTTTCTTGCGTATGTGGTGTATGTGTTGGCTTCCGGGGGTCTTAGTGGGCCTGAGTTTAATTATTTATTGTATTTGCGCGTGTCTGTGTACGTAACAAAATAGAAAAGGGATCGCTGGATTGTTCCTCCAAGCGAAGGTTAGACCTATACATGAGAGTGTTTGAGTACATGCAGGAGCTGCCTCGTATGAACCAATAGGTATCTTGCAGTTTCTTCTATTCCTGAGAATTTACTGAGTCATGGCATCAGCTTGCAATGTTTCTATGGGTCAGCAGTCAATTCTTGTAAGCTTAGGGGAAGGGGAGGGGTAGACTCCTTGTCTTCACTACGTGACGGAGTGAAGACTATGTAGTGAAGTAATACTCCTTCTGGCTTTGTGCTTTCTACTATGTGCCTACTTATGTTCTTCAAGGGGGAATTAATTGTAATGTTCTGTTCGTGGCAGGAAAATAGCTAAGAAGGTTTATGTATCAGGATGGTAGTGTTATAACAGGTGTCTCAAGTACGAACTTCCCTCCAGAATCTTGCTGATAAAGATTTTGCAAAAACAACAGAAACTAAAGTCAAAATTATACTGTTGTATACAAGTAAGGAGCTTAACGAATTTGCACGAAAATAGTATTCGAACCTAGACAAAAATTAACATCAGAATTAAGTGAATTCATACATTTTTATTGACTCAACACATCAATACCAACACTACGAGAGTTAATGAAAAAGTTTGGTGATGGCTGTTCTTGAAGTCAGTTTGAAGAGCCAACACTCTTGACAGATTCACATTCAAACGATAGCATCTAGTGCCTCTTTCCCCCTCACCATCTAGGCTAATAATGAAGGACACTGCGTTATCCACACTCCACCCATTCTCAGCACCCTCCACCCAGTCTCTCCACCCAGTCCCTCCACCCGACACCCAAAGGTCACAGTGCCCAAGGTATAGATCCATTGCACTCGCATTTGAATTATGGAGACGTGTTCAGCATTAAAAAAAATGCAAAGCTTAAATTATATAGAATCACGGTAGTAATTTGTCGTTTGAAACGTGTCAGAATGGTAAGGAAGTTAGTAGATGTTTTGTTGGTGGAAGTGGTTGTAGTTGGGTGAAAGTGGTTGTAGGTGGATGGAAGGATTGTAGGTAGACGGAAGTGGTGGGATGATAGTGGTTGTTGGGGGTGGGTGGAATTGGTTGTGGGTGGGTAGATGCGGTTGTAGGTGGGTGGAAGTGGTTGCAAGTGGGTGGAATGAGGTGTTGGTGGGGTAAATGTTGGGAAAATAGAGTGTTAACAAGCAGTGTGTAGAATTAGGAGTCATTAGTAATAGGAAACATCAATCTGATGAACGTTGATAACAGATGACAGTCATTTGTATTGGAAATTGATGACAGGTGACCTTCAGTTGTGATTGACTATGATGAAAGGAGACAGTTAGGATTGATGACAGGTGACAATCAGTTATGATAGATGTTGATGACAGGTGACAATCAGTCGTGATAGGTTGATGATAGGTGACAATCAGTTATGATAGACGTTGATAACAGGTGACAATCAGTTGTCGTGGACGTTGATGCGAGGTGACAGTCACTTTTGATGAGCGTTGCTGACAGGTGACAGTCAGTTGTAATGGAGGTTGAATGGTGGTGGTGGTGGTAGGTTTAAGTGGGTGGCGAGTTTTAGTGAGAAGTCGTGGTTTAAGTGGTTATTAATTGTTGTCAGTGGGTGGTGGGTGGAGGTGTTAGTGGGTTGTCTGGGTGGTGGGTATTATCGAGTGGTGGTAGTTGGATGTTTATCAGAGGCTGGTGATTGTGGTAGATACTGGTGCATGATGGTGGTGTTTATTAGTGTGTGGTGGAAGTTGTATTGTTGGGTACAGATGGTGGTTTTGGGTATAATTGGGTACTGATGGTGGTGGTGGTTGTGGGTAGTACTGGGTACTGGTAGTGGTGGTGGTGGACATTGCTGGGTATTGGTGGTAGTTTTGGATATTATTGGATACTGGTGGTGGTTGTGGGTAGTACTGGGTACTGGTAGTGGAGGTGGGTATTTCTGGGTGGTTGAATTTACCTATCAGTGACTACGGATAGGTCAGGTTTAGGTCATTATTCACCGCCTTCCTTGTGGAGGTTCCGGAGTTCACCGTCCCCACGGCCCGGTCTCCCACTAGGCCTACTTGCATAGTTGTACCTGTTGCCTTATAACTTAACAATTAGGACGTTCGAAATTTTTGTCGAATCTATCCTTAAGGTTTTGGATAGAGGTGACTTCCACAGCTGATTCAATCAGTGAAGACCAATAATTAATCGCCAGTTCAGGGCACGAGTTTTTCCTTATATTTCTTCGAGTAATTTGCATTTTAATTTTTTTGTTAAGTTCTTAAGTCCAATTTTCTCTTCATTTATAGCGGTGTAAGTGTCCACCTTGTCTATTCTCCAAAGTATCTTTCATGTTCTGATCATATCACCTCTGTTTATTCGTTCCACTAAGCTTACGAGATTTAGTTGCCATAACTAATCCTCTTAGTCCGACTTTCCTTTCGATCTGACAATATTCTTACTTCAAACTCTGTGCTTTTTAGATTTATAATGTGTGCTTCAAAAAATAAGATTTCCAGGCTGGCACTGCATATTTCAGGATTGGTTTAACATAGGTTGTGCAGATTGCCTTGAGTCTATATTCATTACGAAATCTGTTTCTCTTTCCATTTCCTGTAATTAATTAACCATTATGATGTAGATACCTCCTGGTCTCCTTCCTTTTTTCGATTTGTATAATTTTACGCATGTTGAGATTGAATTCTAGCAACCATCTGTCAACCCACTCTAAGAGATTGCCAAGATCTACTTCAAATTTGCATTCCTCGTTAGCTCTGCGCCTTTTATAAATATCTATTCAACCGTGAATGGGTACAATCCTTCTAGCCAATCATTCTCACATATTACGAACTTCAGTCATCCCATGACTGTCCCCCTATGTCACATTCCTTCAGCTTTGAACCCTCTTCTCTGCTGCTGACGCTTTGTTTTCAGTCCTGCAGGTACTCTCTGGTAGATATTAGAAGGTGGTGATGTTGGTGGGGGGTACTTGCATATGGTGGTGGGTATTATTGTGTAATTGTGGTTGAATGGGATTCAGTGTGTGGTGAATGTTAGGGAAGTAGTGGGTCGGGGAATGATAGTGGAGGCTAGTCTGTATTAGTGTGTGTGTTAAGCTCTTTAGGTGAGAGCCTTCAATGGACGGCGATAGATATTGGTGTGTGTTGATATTAATAATGAGTTTTAATGGGTGGTGTTGGTTGGTGGAAGTGCACAAACTAATAAATGGTAATAATGGATCTTTATCGATGGTGGTGTGGGAGACTACGACATTATATAAGGTAATAATAGGTTATATTGGTTCGTAGTGGGAGACCACAGCCTCAAAAAATAAAAATCCTGAAAGATTATCCATTGAGCAAAATCAATAACATGCATCGTATAGGAAAGGCATTTAACAAACTCCTTGTGACCTAAATCACTCACTCGGAGTAAAGTTCGCTGCTTTATTAGGTTGCTTAATATCTAAAACCTTGGGCAGATAAAGCCTCGTCATTCACGAGTAAAAGGCTTATTTGACTGTCTTAGTGTTGGTAAATATCAAAGGAGATATAAATCACCAGTCCTCAAGGTCTGTATCTAAGTAAACACCTGTTTGTGTGTGTGTGTGTGTGTGTGTGTGTGTGTGTGTGTGTGTGTGTGTGTGTGTGTGTGTGTGTGTGTGTGTGTGTGTGTGTGTGTCAGTTCTGTAATATTTAACGCCAGATTCCTATCACAGTTTTTATCGATGATTCATACCAAAAAAATAGACAAAAACTGTCTTGTGTGTGTGTGGGTGGCAGCTTATATATCACTTGGACGAAATTATAGCTAAATTATCCCTGCAATGTAATATGTCGGCTAGTTTACCTTAGTTTTCAAGCTTAATTACTCCAAGGGAAAATATGGTAGGATTTCTTGAGCCTAACAAGAGCTGCATCCCATTAGCCAGTGGGTCTTCTGTAGTTTCCTTTATCCCCTTTTTTTATGTCCTAAAACTCAGCACTTGGCAGCACGTTCCTCTGATAGTTTGTTCGCAAACTGTCAAAATATTACTTTGTATATATCTTATTGTTTTCTATAAGTATTTATTGGGAATTAAGATAAGAGGATCACAGTTGATTAGTTTCGGGGGGCTTCTGGCCCCATGTGTATCACCTCGCATGGCTGAGTTATAAAGTTTTAATGGAGGTCATCAAGGCTTCAGCAGCGTAAAGCCATTTCGTAAGATTAAGCCACAGTAGGTCAATTACCCATCAACACCACTTTTGTTGACCAATCCACACACTAGAAAATGAATGGACGACGAAGTTTCGGTCCGTCCTGGACCATTCTCAAGTTGACTGTCTCACAATCAACTTCAGAATGGTCCAGGACGGACCGAAACGTCGTCGTCCCTTCATTTTCTAGTGTATGGATTAATCAACATACTTCAGCCACGTTATTGAGACCCTCATCGCCTGCAACGCCTCTTTTACCATCCTCGTACTCTTTGCCGAGGTCAAACTCTTTGCGTAATGTTATTTTGCCGTTGTCGGAAAGAAATCGCTATTTCATATCATCATAACAATAGCTGGAAGGACAGGAGAATAAGTTACCAAATCCAGGCCAGCCGCTTCGGCGTGTTAAATATCCATCAGGAAGACACAATAACATGTTCTTAAATTAGGTCTGACGCACAAGGGCTCATTACACTCTCCAGGACAGAACATTTGCTGAATTAACTAAGAGTCATTACAACAAAGGCGTTCATTTGACGAAGAGAAAGATTGACTAGGGAGTAAGAAAGGGGGATGAGACTGAAATTAAGAAAACATTTTGATAGCTTTGAAGGCTCTGGATAAAGATGTTAGAAGAGGAAAAAAGGAAAGGGTGAGAGTGAGAGAGAGAGAGAGAGAGAGAGAGAGAGAGAGAGAGAGAGAGAGAGAGAGAGAGAGAGAGAGAGAGAGAGAGAGAGAGAGAGAGAGGTATATGGAGGGTAATAGACGGATAACCACATATACACAACGACTAAATAAGCAGTGTACGTTTGTCGGTACTGTGATGTCAACAGCCAGATATCGTCTTTTATTTGCCTCTGATGGACCGAGACAATCCTCACCCATTCACTCAACCACCCAATCATACAGCGAGGGACGAAGACAATATAGATACCCTTCCCAATCAGCCCAATTAGCATGACTAGAACACGACACCTTCCCAAAACCCTAAACAATATCACACCCCCAAATGTTTCCCTAACGTACATGTTCTCATGTCATAAATCACAGCTATGGCCCCATATATCAAATGTCTCGCCTCTCTTAACATACATATACATGTAAATATTTTATCCGACACGCCCAGGTCATTACTCCCAGCGTGTGGTATATTGTTTACGCTCGTCTGTCCATTTGTAAACAAAAGTACTCTTAGAATGTGTTGACCGAATCGAGTTCATTAAGACATATCGCTGATGCCGTGGCTGATAGCAAAATATTGTTTTTTTGGAAAGCCCGCTGGCCAGAGAGGTATGTATATCAAGGTACAGATAATAAATAAAATAATATTGAAATAGCATTTATAACAATTATAATGTTAACAGATAATAATGATAATAACTATGATAATAATAACAGTAATAGTAATAAGAGGATGAATGATAATTCAATAAATTACATCCCAGTACAAAGAAAATGGCTATTGATACAACTTGTCCTTTCGAAAAATACATCGTATTTAAACGTCAAAATCCCCCACGATCAAAATATTTCCTATAAAAAATAGGGGATTAAAGACATTCACGTTCTCGGCGCGTGGGTTGCTCGGTTAGGTTAGGGTAGGTTCGAAATTTTAGTACACCATTTTCTGTCCGTTGTGGGGAGTCGAGAGAACGGGCTGATTGATAAGTGGCCTGAGGATTTAAGAGGCAGATTATCAGGACGACCAGTGGACAGTAAAGCTTAGACGGAAGATCATCAATGTCCAGCATCCCATCACAAAAAGCACCACTGAACAGATCACATGTCTAGCTATAAGTGACATGGCTTAAGTTCATGCTTCTCACTCCCCAACCACTTGGGCTGGATGGTAGAGCGATGGTCTCTCTTCATGCAGGTCGACGTTCAATCCCCGACCGTCCAATTGATTGAGCACCATTACACACAGAAATCACAACAGCGTGATGTATCAAATGATGCATTTTGGGCACCATTCCTTTCCCCAGTCCCATCCCAAGTCCATATCCTGACCCCTTCCCAGTGTTATTTAATCGTAATGGCTTTGCGCTTTCCCCTAATAGTTACTTTCCCCACTCCCCGAGCAAGATGCAAGTTACTGAGTAAGATTGCTTTCTTACTTTACTTCTTTCCCTAACTAATTCCCACTTATCTTCCTATAACATTACAAATGAGAGAAAAAATAAAATCTTTTAAAGGAAACAAATGTTAAAAAACCCTCACTGTCCGATTACTTAAGCCGCTACATCGTTTAAAACATGCGTAATTTCCTCTTACAGCCGGGCTCTAACCTGGCATTTATCAGTAAATCTGGTCACTAATCGAGAACTAATCTAATCGAAAAAAACATTACATCTGGTCACTAATCAAGAACTAATCTAATCGAAAAAAACATTACATCTGGTCACTAATCGAGAACTAATCTAATCGAAAAAAACATTACATCTGGTCACTAATCGAGAACTAATCTAATCGAAAAAAACATTACATCTGGTCACTAATCGAGAACTAATCTAATCGAAAAAAACATTACATCTGGTCACTAATCGAGAACTAATCTAATCGAAAAAAACATTACATCTGGTCACTAATCGAGAACTAATCTAATCGAAAAAAACATTGCATCTGGTCACTAATCGAGAACTAATCTAATCGAAAAAACATTACATCTGGTCACTAATCGAGAACTAATCTAATCGAAAAAAACATTACATCTGGTCACTAATCGAGAACTAATCTAATCGAAAAAAACATTACATCTGGTCACTAATCGAGAATTACGCAAAGGTTTTTACTGTCCACAAAAAGATAAAATAATGTTATCGGTAAAAAAATTATTGACAAATATTCGTTCTTTTCGTTTGAAAGACCTTTGACAAAATCCTTGTTGAGAGACTTAAAAAAGCAAATGGATTAGAACTACTCACAAAGTAACCAGAAATTTTGTTTTAGAGATAAAAGATAAAGAAATGATCTGTGTCTGGTTTTATCAGTTTCCTGGTCAATAATGACGAGAGTGAATATAACATTGTAGGGAATTATGATGGTTCATTGTAGTGCGTGTGTTCGTGGTGTGCGTGTGGTGACTATAGTGCGAGTGTGTGTGTGTGTGTGTGTGTGTGTGTGTGTGTGTGTGTGTGTGTGTGTGTGTGTGTGTGTGTGTGTGTGTGTGTATGTGTGTGTGTGTGTGTGTGTGTGTATGTGTGTGTGTGTTTGTGTGTGTGTGTGTGGAAGCTGAAGTACAGGTGTGTGTGTGAATGGTAGCTGATATCCAGATATCTGTGTATGTGTAATTAAATGATAATGATAGAGATATGGGTGTTGGTGCCAACAATGATACAAGTGATGCAAATAATCCGACACAAATAATTGCTATCTTCATGGAACCAGAATTATCAAGTGGTGCAAGTTAAGAGAGTGACGATAGTGTTAGCTGTCTTGATTGTGGCGACAGTGATTTGATGTTTTTCTGATGTTTGTAATGGTAGTGGTGATGGTGAAAACAATCCTCCGACAATCCTCGACGAAAACCAGAAACATATGACGGTATTTTCCCGGACGCCAAACGAGAAATGCAATAATGGAAAGCACATGTCCCTTTTAAAGAAAAAAAATCGGACTTTTTTACAAAATCTGAATTTCATATTTACACAAATAAAAATTCAGCATTTGCACTCTGCGCCAAATATTCTCGTGACAAATATATTTCATGAATCATTCGAGAAGCCAAACACATCTACGAGAGTCTTAAATTCATGTTTTTAAATTCACGTTGATTATAGTAGGATGATTCACCTCCTTCTTGCAAATGAAGTGTAAGACTGGTACTCAGAGTATTCTTGGCATCTGTCTAAATCAGCCTTCACTTCAAAGTGCACAGTCTCCAGAATTGTCCTTGTATTGATATTCTACGTTGGTACATTTAAGTTTGTCAAAAAGAGACAGAAATGCTATTTCTCATAGACATGGAAGCTATTCGAGGATTGATATAATATATTATAAGACGAATCCTTGCCTTTCACTGCCTGGTTTGTAGTTCTTGTCAATTATACCCCGTATCACCCTATCATCTTTCTTATACACGTGAGTAGGTAACGTTTTAGTTTTGGTCTCAGTATACAACATTTCAGTCCTAGTTTCTAAATACAACATTCCAGTTCTGATCTCCCCATTAAACATTCCAGTTATGATCTCCCCATTAAACATTCCAGTTATGATCTCCCCATTAAACATTCCAGTTATGATCTCCCCATTAAACATTCCAGTTATGATCTCCCCATTAAACATTCTAGTTCTGATTTTCTTTTACAACAGTCAAGTTCTGACCTCACAATAATTATTTGGCACATTTTCAAATCATAAAAATGTGAAATATTTTTTTGTGAATTGGCATTTGTCTTACAATTTTTAATAATTTCATAACGTTTTGCAAGAGCAAAAATTTAGAATACCTAGATATTGTATAACTCGTCCAAATAATAGTAAATAAATGAAATAATTGAAGTTCGTCATGAGGATGTTATTAGTTATAACGAAACAGTAAATAGAGGTTGATCATATTGATTGTTTCTGTTCTCACATGTAAACAGGAAGTTGCACATCTTCGCAATATATATATATATATATATATATATATATATATATATATATATATATATATATATATATATATATATATATATATATATATATATATATATATATGTCTATTCTTGCAACATAGAGTAATATGTCTCAACTATAAAAGCCCGCATTACCCCAGGAAGGTCTCTCAAAATATAAAACTTTATATTTTCTGCGCCGATACCATGGAGGCGAGGAGGGAAGAAGGAAAAAGAAGGGTAAATTGTGAAATGGTGAAAAGAATCAGAATGGGAAGGACGGAAGGAGAGAAAGGAAGTAAGAGAAGGGGTGGGAGGGTCGAAAAGTGAAAGGTTTGGGAAGTACAGTGAGATGGAAAAGAGAGACGTTTATTAACGTATATTTCTCGGGTCTTGGAATTATAGAACCATGCCAAGTGCAGGACGTACTTTGGCAAAGTGCCCCCGTCAAGGGATTAACAATGCAATCTCTGACGTAATGACATGCAGTACATTAATTCTGAGCGCATGTTTGTGTATATTAATTGCGCGCATGTTTGTGGGATGTGGGTAAACGTTGACTGCGCACATGTTTATAGCAAGTGAGTGCACATTGAATACAAGAATATATTTTTTTTTACGCAGGTGAGTACAGGAATAAACGACTTCTGAATCAAATTAGCAGGCTTAGAACAGGCTTAAAACATACTCTCTCTTTCCAACACTCCCTCATCCCCCCCCCCTCTCTCTCTCTATTCTTCTCGCAGGAGAAATTTGAAAAAACTACCAAAATAATTTTAGCAACGAGTTGATAATGGTCATCATAAAATTGTTCTGATATAACTATAATGCAATTAAATAATAATAATAATCATAATAATAACAATTATAATAATAATACAAAAGTATAATAATTAAACTAATGCTAATGCTAATATTAGTGGTAAGGCAAATACAAATTAATAATTGCCTGATATATATATGAAATAAAGATTCATTTCCATCATATTATATTCTTATATATCTCCTCACATTGTGAAGAAAAAGTGGCTTGTATTGAGGGTTATGTTAGGTTTGGTTAGGTTTGGTTACGCCACCGAACAGGTTGGGTTACGTTAGGTTAGCTGAGGATAAGTCTCCAAAGAGATCTATATTGTTAGTCTATATCTTCTTCTCGCTCTCTCTTGTGTCAATCAGATAACTCAGCATTTTATACTCAGTGCCTGACCAGACCACACACTAGAAGGTGAAGGGACGACGACGTTTCGGTCCGTCCTGGACCATTGTCAAGTCGATGAACTCAGTACCTCTTACTGTAGCTTCCTTAGAGGGTAAGGTAGTCACTTGTAGGTAAGAGAGTCAAGGGAGGAGGCTCACTCTTTAAGGAAAATTATTTTTGAGTCTGAAGACGCAAAGTAACAATTGTTGCTCTGTTCTTTCCGAATTTGCTAAGCCTTTTCCTGATTTTTTAATTGATTTTCCTGAACCATAAATATCATAAAAGGTCATTGCAAATTCTTTAAAACATATTTTATTTGATTTTCATGTGATTTTCAGAAGATTTTATTTGCTTATTTATTATTTAAAATTTTTATTTCTACCTATGAATGCAGGTTTTGATTTTTTTAATTAATTTCCCAATAATGGCTGGCCTAATGACTTTCATAAGTTAACTGTTGCTTCATTTGCAATATTTTGATTAATTTTTTCCCGAACTATATTAACCTAATCAGCCTAAATGTATTTAAAACTAGTTTATCTCAAAATTACCATGACTTAATTGAAAAGATAAACTAATTTATATTTGCTTAAAATACGAACGGAGGAGCTTTCTCAAATCCGCCGGAAAAGAAGATTAAATTATGCATGTTCGTCATGCTTAAAAAATTTGGGCTAGATTTGCCTGCTTCAGGTCATGGGGTTGTGAACAGGGTCCCGGGCTATGTCGCTCTGTCAGCACTTTTGACTCACCACAGACGCATATTATTTCTCGCAGGAAGAGGAAGTTCTTCTCGCTAGAGTTCTGATTTATCTTGCTCACTCCTTTAATCCATTTTATCTCATTTCTCATCTCTCTCTCTTCCTCTACGTCTCAGTCTGTTTCTGTCTACCTAATCATCTCGCTCTCACTCTCTTTCTCTCTCTCATTCCATCTCTCTGCTGCCAATCATTCCATACGAACACCTCCGCTGTAAGCCTTGTTTATCGACTCATCACCGCCAATTACACGATGTTCCAAACGAAATGAGCAATTTTCCGGGAGACCTTTCCGGTGTCTCGTTCATTGTAAAGTCTTGCTCAGAGGATATTATAATTAGGAATTTGGGCAGAAAATGTCAAACCTAATTAGCAATTTGTTGAAGGTGAATGGAAGGGGGAGAGTGGAGAAAGTGTATATGGTACTCATTTGTTGTCGTATGTTCAGTCACAATATTCGTTAGCGTCATCATCGTCATATTCATCGTTGTTCATTTCCTCCTCATAGTCGTCACTGCTGTCATAGTCGTCATTGCTGTCATAGTCGTCATTATTATCAAAGTCGTCTTTGTTGTGGTCATCGCATCCCTGGAAGTGTAATATTTCTTTGTCATGACATATTAATGAAATGATTTCATTATTTTAAATGCGTAAGTTAAAATAACTTTCGCCATGAACATCAAATTCTAAACTATCAATAATTGTCCGTAATGTCACCGTCTTGATCACGTAATTGTAGTAAAATGAAGAAAGAGGTCCGAAGGCCAACACACACACACACACACACACACACACACACACACACACACACACACACACATATATATATATATGCTTCAGGTATATATATATGTATATATATATATATATATATATATATATATATATATATATATATATATATATATATATATATATATATATACACACACACACACACCATGGAAACGAATGAAAGTAATATATCAAGCAATCAAATATGGCTATAAATATTAAAAAATAAAAATAAAGAAAATAACTGAATAAGTCGGAATATCATTTAAAGGAATTATAGGCTAACTGTTATCCTTGCCTCCACACGCACCACTAACCACGAAAGCTTCCCCCTGGTTCCAGCAAGTAATATTCAGGGAATTAACATTCGGTAAAGCGAAATAATTATATATGAAACATTTGCTAAAAGAAAGTTAGAAAG
Source organism: Procambarus clarkii (assembly GCF_040958095.1). Taxonomy (NCBI): domain Eukaryota; kingdom Metazoa; phylum Arthropoda; class Malacostraca; order Decapoda; family Cambaridae; genus Procambarus; species Procambarus clarkii. The sequence goes on from NC_091232.1 coordinate 7,400,316, forward strand.
CTTCATAGAAGGAGAGTGCTTACTTAAAACATTAGAACAAAAATGCCAGTGAATTTACACTTGACAAAGCGTCTAAACTTTTGAATTCTGATTTGAATTTACGTAATTTTCATTGCGTCTCGCGAATATGTGATTTGTTTGAGTAAATTTTAAGAGAGAGAGAGAGAGAGAGAGAGAGAGAGAGAGAGAGAGAGAGAGAGAGAGAGAGAGAGAGAGAGAGAGAGAGAGAGAGAGGCACTAGACGCAGTTTACTTCCGTGCAGCGCAATGTGTTGCTGCAATGGCATGAATAGCATTAGCACGTTACAATAAAGGGTATCGACCCATGAATCGAAGTTGCAAATGGTCTCTCCAGCCACACACAACCCAGCTACGTGGTGTTTTGCTCCCATCGTAGTGGCGAGGGAATGGCAGTAACAAAGCCATGGTTAACAGTTAGCAACAGGGTCAATCCTTAATGTTAGCAACAGGGTCAATCCTTAATGTTAGCAACAGGGTCAATCCTTAATGTTAGCAACAGGGTCAATCCTTAATGTTAGCAACAGAGTCAATCCTTAATGTTAGCAACAGGGTCAATCCTTAATGTTAGCAACAGGGTCAATCCTTAATGTTAGCAACAGGGTCAATCCTTAATGTTAGCAACAGGGTCAATCCTTAATGTTAGCAACAGGGTCACATTTGATAAAACACATAACGGAAGTTATCAACCCTGATAATAAACTAGAGTCACATATATGATCAACAACACTAAAGTTATGAATGATTAGGTATAAATGCAACGAAAATAAAATTAACCCACAATTCATATCAAATATTTGCAAAGGAAGCTGAGTGAATAAAAGAAAGTGAATCCAATATAAAAAGCTAATCAAATTAAAAACTAGACTATGGTGCCTTATGTTAAGCACTAAAGCCATAAGTTAAACTGTGCTTCCATATGCCTAACACCATTGCCATTAGGTTAACTGTGAACTGTATGATCAAATGTTAGGCATCTTAGCCACAAGTTAAATTATTAATGGGGAAATAACTATTTACTCCAGACAGTATATATGTTCCAGCGCCTCAGTGTCGCAGTTCAGAGTGGAAATGCGTGCTGTATCCTGGGTACGCACCCCTACCTCCGAGGAGCTGGACGAGGTCTTCGAACACTAATTGTTATATTGTTATACATAGGTGTATGTTCTCTGTAAACTGTAGCATTGCAATAAAATAAAAATAAAATAAAAATAAACTAAATCAAATAAATAAAAAAATAATGGGGGTGGTAGGAGAAGAAAAGATTAAAGTGTTCATTGAGAATCCACAAGGTCTTCTCTGAGTACTCTTTATTTTCTTCTTCGAAGCTCTGGGTCCCTACAATTGCACCAGAGGTGGTAACCCTATTAATATATATATATATATATATATATATATATATATATATATATATATATATATATATATATATTTATATATATATATATATATATATATATATATATATATATATATATATATATATATATTTATATATATATATATATATATATATATATATATATATATATATATATATATATATATATATATATATATATATATATATATAAGGTTAATTAACAATATTTGGAAGTCATCAGTAAGAACAGGGTCAAGCTCAAGACTTCATTCCAGTATAATATTCAATATTCCCAAAAAAGCCTCGCTTCTCATGCTAACAATCGTGCTGGGAGAGTCTCAGTGGTTCGTACATTAGCGTGACTGCCTCCTGCCGGTGTATTTTACCTAGATTTATAAACCCTAAAGCCTCTTGGTCGAAAATACATACATATGTTCCCTTAATTTGACTGTCCGAGTTATTTATTATTACCAAAGCCACTCATGTGGTCTCGGGTATTGGAATTATCTCGTATTAAAAAGTAAGGAACATTTGTTTCTCAGGAATGGTTTGTAGTTTTTTATTATTATTTTAAGGCGCTCTAGTGTTGCCTAGAACCGTGAATGGGAATTTGTCTTCTAAACATGAGGCTTGCAAGCACTCGGATAGAAGGGTTAGGGAGGTCGTAGCACACTGGCCTGGTGCGGAGCTTGTCCGAGGATCGAGCTGTCTTTGAATTTTTTTCCTTGATTCATGAGCTTATTTGGAAGTAATATACTCGAACCTAATATAATCCGAATGGATGGCACTGATATATTCAAATAAATTAATAATTTCATACTTTTTTTGATTAAACTAAGAAGGGAGTATATCCGCCAAGCACACGACGAAACTGCGACGTTGTTACGACCTGTGAACAAGGTTTAACACCTAACAATTGTAACAGCCAATAGAACAAGTTGTAACAATGTTCTTATACGTCATAAAAGCGTTATAACAAGATGTAACAACTTTATTATAAGTTGTAACAAGGGAATCATTGGGACAGTTACGTGGTATGTACCACCTCTGGCTGGAAGAATACCCTCAGCCTCGGAGAAAAGCACACATAACGCATTAGAGAGAATTTTCAGGTCCCCTTAAAATACAGTAATTTTTTGTTTTCTCCTACTACCCCCTTCCATTTGTATATTATTTTGCTTTAAAGGTTAGAAGATGTACATTGGTTATTACAATGAATGTTTAAAGGTTATAGATCTTTTGCAGCTCCTCCGAAACTGAGGACGCAGCAGGCGTTTCCCCCTCTGGATCGCCACACTGAGGCGCTGAAACAAGAACCTGGCAGCCCTTGGGTCTCTGGTGATGTCAACGAGCCTGGAACTCAATTCTTTGATAAGTCCCAAGGCACTCCTATCCCAGGGGCCGAGGCTCTCAGACGCTATGGGAACGAAGATGTAATGACCTTCCAGTCGCCTGTATTTGACTGATTTTGCTATTTCCCTGTGGTTGGCCTCCAAACCTGCTTGATCAGCACCGAAGTGTTTATAGGTGTCAGTGAGGGTGGATACACATGTGTAAACACACCAGATGTTTGCCCCTCTCCTCGAAATATGAACAGGAACGATGACTGTTGTGTGCGTTCTCCCTCTGTATTGCCTAAGGTGGTGGAAGAGGAAGTTGGTAGCTTATGGGTCTCTTATTGTTTTGATAATCCTAGAGCCCAAAACCCTCAGAAAATTCGTGACACTTTAACCCCAGTCAGGAAGGGTATCAGAAGCAATGGGCATTTTTTTTACAACTTATCCAACAGTCTATACTTATGGGACTTGGCTGATTCCCTGTAGATAGGTAGCAGTACAACTTGAATGTGCAACACGGAAGTCATTGCAGGTTTTAACCAAGATTAACATGAACTATAGTACAATCCTATACCACTTTCTATTATTTTGTCCAGGGGTTCATTGTAATGTCAACTGGGAGGCCAACAAAACATTAGTATAGAGGCTCTCTCACTGCTGGACCCCCTATTCATCTTAACTATGGCATTACCTTCCCCGTTCCTTGAGTGCAGGCCCCCTGTGCTGCAGCAGAGCAGGCCACGGGGACCATACTTGTCAGCCTCCGTCTCACCATAAATACACAATATATTTGGTGGATTGATGCAGCAAGGCGAAGAGTCACTGCAGCTTATAGTGCCTGTGGTCTGAGACACGTGACAGTTGCTGACATGTGGGGTTGCTAATAGGAAGTCACATGCATGGGGAGCCCTCACTGCTATGGTGCGATCAACCTCACACGATGCTGTAGCAGCTTTGAGACCCACTACGGCTGTGGGGTTTAGTCAAAGTTGACAAACATTGCCTGAGTGAGGATAGTGTATGTCACTTCAATATGTCACAGATTCCATGCTAAACTTTAAGTACTTGATTTGCTTCGTTCAGGAATGCAGAAAGCGAGTAAATACAATCATCAACAGTAACATTAACCAAACAGAATCAGAGAGATGGTTCATAAACCAGAAAGGCAGACAACAAACAACTAAATTATTAGCTGTAACAAAGTCAAAATAGAGATCTACTTCAATCAAAACTCTTGTTAGAACCAGAAGTAGCAACAACAACGTCACTTACCATAGCAACCTTGTATACTCGATTCTCTTATAGTTGAGGAAAAATCATATGAATAGTCACGAAACTTAAAATACTATGATTTACGAAGAAAGAGTCTGCAGCTGTTAAACACTAGAGTTCTATGGGACAGAAGGAAGGAAAATTTCATTTCATTGCTCTTCCATTTGCCCAATGAATACTATCAGGAGAAAGCACTAAGCCATTACGACTATATTGTCCTTGGAAGAGATCAGGATAATGATTTGGGATGGGACGGGACGAAGGAATGATGCCCAACCACTTGGACGGTCGGGGATTGAACGCCAACCTGCATGAAAGGAGACCGTCGCTCTACCCTCCAGCCCAAGTGGTTGGAAAAAGAGAGAGAGAGAGAGAGAGAGAGAGAGAGAGAGAGAGAGAGAGAGAGAGAGAGAGAGAGAGAGAGAGAGAGAGAGAGAGAGAGAGAGAGAGAGAGAGAGAGAGAGAGAGAGAGAGAGAGACAGAGAGAGAGAGAGAGAGAGAGAGAGAGAGAGAGAGAGGGAGAGAGAGAAAGAGAGAGAGAGAGAGAGAGAGAGAGAGAGAGAGAGAGAGAGAGAGAGAGAGACAGAGAGGGGGTGACCTTGAATGATGTAGAGGACAATTAAATTCAGAAGTGGTATGGAGGCAATCAATAGTCTCCTCCATCTGGGTGCACTAAATTACGACAATAGGTAAAATAGAGTAAATCTCTCTGTCAGAGTTTTCTTGTCTTAAAACAGCGCCACTGAAGCTTTCGGGAATGATCTTATCCACGCTGGGATTATTCTCAAGTGGGTAAGATATAATGGATGGTTATGTTAATCCAGCAAAGAGATCCACAAATTACATTCCAGGTTGGAAATCTTCACGTTCCTCGTCTTGTTTCACATTGAAGAAACCATTATAGATGAATTTCTATTGCATTTCTTGTTTTGTGTTGTCTGATTTGAATAGCATCATTAATGAGTAAATTTCATCGTGGTTTCTTAGTCTATTATTCGTATCTTGAAACAGAGCTCATGGTATCTTCGTCAATTCATAGATTTAAAAGCGAGTAGGATAGATTTTTAGAACATAGAGAATCATACAAGAACTAGGATCAATAAACAATAATTTTGGCACAAGAACTAAATCTCCATCACCGAAGACACAAACACACACACACACACACACACACACACACACACACATACTCACTTATATAAACACAAAGCGCAACCCGAAACTCAAAATTCTTCAATACTTCCGCAACACATTTCCTAAAATCAATTTGCCGTTGAGCACCGTAAAAATAATAATAATAATAATTGACAGGAATAATAAACTCAACCCGCTGAAAATCTGTCTGATAGAGACCCCCAACAAAGCCCATCAGCCGATTACACGGGATTTGTAACTCCTCAAGGTTAAAAAGATCCCAGACACGATGCCCACGAAAAAAATATAAAGACCTGAAAGGGGAGAAAAGAAAGAGAAAAAACAGGAAAATCAAGAGCGCCTTCCCGAACACACCACCGGAAGCGTTATGCAAATTAGCCTTGAAGGGAAGGCGTGAGGGAGGGAAGTGACCGAGGATGAAGAGAGAGAGGGGGCGAGAGTGTGAAGGATAAGAAGGAAGAGAAGGGAGAAAGAGTACATGCAGGTTGATCATAAAATTGTGGAAAGGAAGTGGAAAATAAGGAAAAAGAGTACAAAAGCTAGTAAAGAGAGAAGTGATAAGGTCGAGAATAGAGCCAAAGGTAGGAAGACCAGAAGAAATTAGTAAAGGTGGAAAATAAAAAGAGATGAAAGGAATAAGTGAGAAAACATGTAGAGGAGAAAGGTAAATAAAGAATGTAAAGTAATGACCTCACAACAATTTTAAACCGGCCTAATTGGCAGTTTTCCGACACGATAGTGAAAGGGAAATTATTTTACACATTAGCAGGTGATGAGTCACAATAACGTGGCTAAAGTATGATGACCAGACCACACACTAGAATGTGAAGGGATGACGACGTTTCGGTCCGTCCTGGACCATTCACAAGTCGATTGTGACCTGAAAAAAATTTCAGGTCACAAGACAATCGACTTGAGAATGGTCCAGGACGGACCGAATCGTCGTCGTCCCTTCACATTCTAGTGTGTGGTCTGGTTATTATTTTACACATTAATTTATAAAAAAATATAGCTGAGAGGAGTGTGCTCCAACGATTAAACCCGAGCCGAGACCAGTGTCAATAATACATATACTTCTTGTACTTAGCGACGTTTGAGTTATTTGTAAAGATCAAGACAACAGGCTGTAGAACGTAGTTCAGGGTGACATGCATAAGAAAGTAAGACCTTCAGGGCAAGATATCTTAAAAAAAGAGACTTTTTTGTACCCTTTTTTATTGTGTTGCAAACGAAATTTTTGCCTTTTAACGATATTTTAAGACGTCTTTTATATTATTAATAAGTGTTGGAATTGTTATTTTATTACTAAATTACTACGACATAGAATCCGACATAAACAGAGGGAAGTGTCGAACTCCCGCATCTCCTTTCTTATGACAGGTATTAAATACCTGCATCTCCTCTGTTATGACACCTGTCAAACACCAGCATTACCTCTGTTAACTGTATGTCCACAAACATCCTTCCCTTATAAACATGTTAAACACGAAATAAAATATTACCTTACCGAAGTCATTTTTCACCAAGTAAATCAACTAGTTAAATTGTGAATGATAAGATATCTAGTGATTGCAGATCGTTTTTCTAATCTCAGAAAATTTTCGAGTGATAGCGGGCCACTTTCTCACTATTGATCTCAGACGACTGTTGAGTGATAACAGGTCACTCCTTACTCCTATTCTCAGAAGAAGATAGCGAATCACTTCTCACTCCTCCTGATCTCAGAAGATTGCCAAATGATAGCAGGTCACTTCTCACTCCCCGTGCCACTCTCAAGAAGAAATATAAATCCAAATTGCAGATTCCATTGCAATTCTCAAATCTCGTCGTCTCTCTCTTTTTGGTGATTTGACCAAGTTCGTGCGAGTGATGGGTGTTTGCTGTCGCTTCTGGGGTGAAAGTTTGTTTGGTTCGAAGGTAAGATAGTTTCCACTTTATACTGCAGCCATTTACGCTAATATCATTTGTATAATTATTAACTTTGTTACTACTTTGCTCGTGTATTCCGTGCAACTGAAAGCATGTGTAGTGTAATTATGCTTGTTCATGCATTTTGTTTTCAATCTAATGTAGTGATTTTTTTTTCTGTGTGTATGTGAGTATACCACAAGTATCGTGAAACCGGAAGAGACATAGCTCTGTGGTACAGCAAGATTATTCAGAGGCCTTGGAGCCAATGAATAATATCAATTAGATTGTCGATTTTGTATGAATTGGTAAATAACGTTACAAAGGCATCCTACTGTGAAAAGCAACAGCTCACAAATATCTACGTTATCAATGCTTTAGGAAGGGAACTATCAGGAGGGGGAAAGCGCCAAGTCATTACGACTATATAGCACTTGGAAGGGGTCAGGATAAGGATTTGGGATGGGACGGGGGGAAGGAATGGTGCCCAACCACTTGGACGGTCGGGAATTGAACGCCGACCTGCATGAAGCGAGACCGTCGCTCTTCCGTTGCTTTGCTCCAATGCTTTGGAGCGACAGGTTTGCAGGGGTTGCCTGTAAACATACGTTTCGAGTTGGGTTAGGAGGCTGGATTTTATACTTAGTGGCGTGGTAAGAAACTGTTCTCCAGATTATATCGGAGCGTCCGCTCTCCCCACCAGGAACAGACTCCCTGACCTACCTGACAAAATTTGATTGTCAGTGTCATTGTTGACACTTGTCATTGTTCTTCTCAGACTGCATCACTAGCTAATGACTGATTACTAAACTTCTCGTGGACCAGAATCCTTTAGAAGATTAAAACGTAAGCAAAGGCACAACACTATTTAACACAGCCTGGTGGACCAAACTCTCACAAGTCGAGCCTGGCCTCGGGCCGGGCTTGGGGAGTAGACGAACTCCCAGAACCCCATCAACCAGGCATCAACCAGGTTATTTGTAGTAAAAAAAAGTAATCTGGTGCTTTTAGGAGGCGATCAATCACATATAAATAAATTACCACACGATGACCTCTGGTGTAGGAGAATGTTGCTCGCTCAGTAATGAAGGTTAAGAGAAAGTGTTTACGAGACAATAGCCCCTCTCCCCAAGTTTGGAGCCGGTCGGCCGAGCGGACAGCACGCTGGACTTGTGATCCTGTGGTCCTGGGTTCGATCCCAGCCGCCGGCGAAAAACAATGGGCAGAGTTTCTTTCACCATATGCCCCGTTTACCTAGCAGTAAATTAGGTACCTGGGTGTTAGTCAGCTGTCACGGGCTGCTTCCTAGGGGTGGAGGCCTGGTCGAGGACCGGGCCGCGGGGACACTTAAAAAGCCTCGAAATCATCTCAAGATAACCTCAAGATAACCTCCTGGCTCTATTGATGCTATTAGAAGAAGAGTTACACAGGATTTGTATTTTCATCATAGTCAACAGGATCTTTGTAAATCAGATGGTATTTACGTTAAGATTAATGGGATTACTCCTCAGGAACTATCTTAAGAGAAGAAAGAAGTCAAAGAGAAGGAGTAGGAGTAGGTAATGGAGGATGAGGAGGAGAAGGAGGAGAAGGAGGAGGGAGAAAGGAGATACTGAGAACAAGTAAAAAGTAGGAGAATAAGGAGTACGATTAGGAAGACGAGTAGTAACAGGAAAAAGAAGAAAAAGTAAAAAGAAAAAGAAAAATATAAAAAAATGCAGTGGGAGATAAAAAAAAGTTGAGAAAATACAAGATAAACAGATGAAAGAAAAAGAGAAGTGTAAGACGGGTGATAAAGCTGATGGGGTGAAGTATGATTGGAAAGAAGATTAAAATATAAAAGCCAATTAATAGAATGCTAAGTTGACATTAAAATATAAATAACGATATTAAGAAGGAAAAGAAATCCCATATATAACAACAGCAAGAACAAGTTACAATGATAATCAAACAGGACAACTAAAGTCTCTTGCAGAACCTTGAAAATATATCTCCAGGTTGTTTGAACTTTTTCATTGAGCTACTCAGAACTAAATGACCATGTAGCACAGGCTATAGTGAGCCCCTGCAAAGGAAAAGTTGTATCATCAGAAACTAGACTGCTTTTATACCTGTTGGTAATGTATGACCTCTATCAGACCAGTACACAGTTAATTACAGCAAATACAACTGGAAGCTCCAGGCTGCAGTTCTCATATCAACACTACAAGAGTTGAACAGCACGTACGCTACAGTCAACACAATATTGAGGTCCAGGGCTCTCTAGTGCCTTCAGTACAATGTCCCCGACCTGGGGCAGAACTTGGATATATATCATCTTTACTGGGAATTGCATTAAATGTTGCTCGCGTATGAGATTCAATTAGACATTTTCACCAGAGTGAAGGAAAACTTTGGTGCTTGGTCGCACAGTGGGGATGTGTTAAGTGTATTGAACGGTGGTGTTTTTTGTTAGGGGGATGAGTCTTGGTGTGTGTGTGTGTGTGTGTGTGTGTGTGCGCCCATGCGCGCGCAAGTGTTTGTGTGTGTTTTCGTGCATGTACTTGTATGTGTGTGTGAGTGTTTGCTTTAAAAATGTACTGAACTGTTCCTTTTCTTTGCGATATTCAATGTAATGGGACTCCTCATCTTCCAAGCACCTAGAGATATCTCTCCGCCACTCCTCACCTACTCCTATTCCTCCATCTCTCCCACTTTCGCCTACACCACCACAATCCCACTACCACCACCACCACCATCTCCTCAGAGCACCTACCAGAACAATTTCCACCCCCCCCCCCCACACCAAGGACCCCTGGAATGATTGCCATAAATAAGGATATTCAGAGAAGTTCGCCGTGGGTCAGTGCCTCCTTTGTCTCTTCTCACCTGATCCCCTAGGTCACTCTTCCTCTGGGAGCGTCTCCTCTGCTGCTGTGCTGATCTATATTACACAGTTGTGGATGTCCCCATCGGCTTCTCTGTCTGCCTGTCTGTCTCTCTCTCTCTCTCTTCGTCTTGCCTTTCAACTCTCTGTTCACCCCACACAAGTTAGGTCTCTGACCTAGATCGGTTCTGGTCTTTCTTGTGTCAGTCTTTGCCCGTTATTTTAGATAACTTTCATCTGTTTTGGCTTCCTTCTCTTAGCTAAAATTCCCGTTTAATTGGGTTGTTCACTTAAATCTCGACGTTCCCTTTGTCATCTCCATTTCTCATCTTCCTTTCTCAGTCGTGCTTCCTGAACAGACCTCGTGCTTCCCGTACCCATTCCTCCCTTCTTCGTGTTCTCTCTCTTATTTTCTCCAGAGAGAAAAAAAAACTTAGACGAAAGGAATGACTAAAGCTTTCCTTTCGTCTTGGTTCCATCTCCCATCACACAAACATTTAACCATATAACGAATATGTCTCACTTCTATAATAGATCATGCTTTCCTCTCTTACATTTCTCAAACATGTATTCAAACACTTCTCTAACACTCTCTCACTCTCACTCTGAAAATCACCTCTAATTCTCACTCTGGATGTTTAATAAAATAAGAATTTTTACCCTTTTCTCACACACACATATTTTCTCATTCTTTTCACTGTGTCTCCTTTAGTGCTGAACTCAGAGAACCCAAACTCCTCTAAAACCGAGGAATCGAAATAGCCGTAAAAAGAGAATCTGATTGCCAATGCCAAGTGCCTTATTCACCCGAGTTTTAAACGTAGTTTTGCAATCCGTCTCTTCCAGAGTTGCTGGTAAAAGGGGTAAAGTTTCAATCGTTTTAGTAACTCGACTCTGACTTTTTTGTCTATTTCTATTCCTTTGAGATTACTTTGTACTCACCCTTGGGCGACCAACAGACGACGATAGACAGACGACGACCGATAAAGGATGATAAATAGATGACGATAGACCGTTAACAACGGACAGACCACGAAAAACAAACCGACTATAAACAAAGATGACTCCCGGTAGACACCTGACTACTGTGTCACCTGTATGTTAACCTAGCATGAAATATTAACTATAAGCGTCTAGCTACCTCTGGTTTATTCACGGTTGTATGAGCTAGCTCGGGTTTATCAATCCCTGTATGAGCTAGCTTGGGTTTATCAATCCCTGTATGAGCTAATTCAGATTTATCAATCCCTGTATGAGCTAATTCAGATTTATCAATCCCTGTATGAGCTAATTCAGATTTATCAATCCCTGTATGAGCTAGCTCGGTTGTATTCACGGCTAAATGAGTTAGCTTGGCTGTAGTCACAACTGTATGATCTTGCTCGGTTGTATTCACGATGGTGAGTTAGTCTAGTTCTTTCCAACCAAGATTTACCTAGCTTCAGATTCTTCAAATTGAAAGCTCTACTTCACAGTTTCCATTCCTTATACATCTACCTTCTGGCTGATCTATTATTGCCTGGTCTCGTCTCTAATAGACCTATATTTGCTGTTGTAGAAGCTCCAGCTTATATGTTTTCTTCAGCTGATTGCAGGGCTTCTCAAGGCTTCGTTCCTCTTATTAAGAAAAGATTAAAAGACATAATATTTGCTTATTAATTATATTTTTGAAACACTTCTAATCATTTATATATTTTTATGTTAATGACTTCACCAACGCATTCTTCAGCCTTCACTGAATCTCGCTGTGTACTGCCTACTTCTCCTGTTATTGTTCATAATTAATCCTTTTGAAAATTAGGCACTTAGTACAAATTAATTCGAATAAAACAGGTTTTACCAGTTACATGAAAATAAGATACGATCGACTACCAGTTCTATTTCCGAAACTCTTATCTCGACTTTAGTTCACCATCAATATCCTGCTCGTCGGTGACGCATCTGAACTATTATCACGAATTCTCCAAAATCTTTCAATTTCGTCAGTTCCAAAGGTCTCAGTTGCCTTTGTTTGGACGTTGTAAAACAGTGGTCTTGTTTAGACGTTGTAAATCAATGGTTTTGTTTAAACGATATAAAACAGTGGTTTTCATATCTGGGGAAAATTCGCCTTTATAAGAAAAATAATCTATACAATTAAATGGAAAACTGTTTCTCTTTTATAGTCAGCTGACCATATTAAAACTTATCATTGGGTTTGCGCCGCAAAGTTGTGTCTATTTCCTTCACAGCTTAAATAACTCTTACTCTCAAGAACGCGGAAACTGTCTAATTTTTCCATGTAGATGCTCGCAATATATGCAACTGCAGAGATTTCTCATCTCATAGTTAGCGTGCGCCTTGCTGCATGCCCCAGACCTATTAAGCCTTTTGCTGTCCCATTTTCCATTCCACAGCAATATTGTGGAATGGACAACCACGTGTGGACGCCCCAGACCTTTGCTCTACAAAACATGGAAAACCTTCGATAAACTCTGAAGCTTTCTCTTCTCCTCTTCACTCCTCTTCCCTAAATTATTCTCTCTAACTGGGATAATGTTAATCTGTGAATTAACCTATTCTGAAAAAATATTCGCTCATAACTTCGGATTTTTTGAACTGGCTCTACTGTGGCTCTCTCACGTACTTAGCTCTATGAACTAGCTCTGATGTGATACATCGATGACATGTAAAGCTTTTTGAACAAGCTCTGCTGTGGCTTGCTCACAAGCACGGCTCTGTGAATTAGTGCCGCTATTATCTGAGATGTTTTAACTTGCTTACTTGCTATCCTAACTATGATAAGCTCTTTGTCATATCATGATGCAAAAGTTATTATTATAATTATTATTATTATTATTATTTTAATATTATTATTAGATTTATTAATATAATTAGTATTGTTATTATTATTTGTAATGGTAGCAGTTGTAGCAGAGACAAAGCAGTGTTATCTCCAGTAGTACACACAGAAACCACGATAACGTGATATATCAAATGAACAAATCCACAAGAGTTTTGATGAGTGTTCGAACCTAGGCGCTGGATAGTAACTGTAAAATAATAAAATTACGGCTACAGTAGCCCTAATAGAAGTAGTAATAGCTGAAGTGCAAGTAGTAGTAGTAGCAGTAGTAGTATAGTCATATTAGCTGAAGCAAGCGTATTAGAGGTAGCAGCAACAGTGGTAGCAGGAGCAGTAAACTGAGAGAGGTGAGACACGGACCTCGACAGACACTGCCTGGGTATTCCGGTTCAACAGACAGTCATGGCTTCATTGGAGAGGAAAATGCTGAGGTAAGGTGAGCACTGTATGATTTACTCTCATTCTTGCGTAACTCCCTGGCAAATTGTTGGCCACTGGTCGAAGGGGGGGATGGAGAGAGAGAGAGAGAGAGAGAGAGAGAGAGAGAGAGAGAGAGAGAGAGAGAGAGAGAGAGAGAGAGAGAGAGAGAGAGAGAGAGAGAGAGAGAGAGAGAGATGTATAGAGCGAGAGCCAAAAGAACGAAAATTGCGCAGTGTGAGCAAAAAAGAATAAAGACTGGTGAAAAGTATGACGAATAAGGTTAAAAAAAGGTTGAGAGAACACGGTAAACAAAACAAGATGCTAAGAAAATATTAAAAGGGCTGAACATAAATACGGAGACTGAGAAAAAGAGATAGAAGGGAGACATAATGAATAAACTGAGTACACTGACCCGCAGAATAATTCTAACTATAATTGTCCCCTTAATCATCAGTAGTGGACTCAGTGAAGGGCGTTAGTTGTCACGTGTCATGAAGACAGGTGGTAGCCTTCGGACTCAGGGTAATCAGAGTTGGACACCAGCTACTGGACATGGGCCTTAAACACAGGTGGTTCTCGCCTCCAACACGGATGTCGTTTGGATAATAATACTTTTGCTGGAGGCCAGATTCATAACCACCGACTTTCAACACAATTTACAATGATGAGTACAGTAGGTTTGGAACGTATTACTTGGAATTATGGGGGAGTGCGTGGTGGCTTGGTGGGTATCGAACCATGCACAATGGGGGTTTTGAACCATATACGTTGCTAGGTTTTTTTCATGTATTTTCCGTTCACTTCCCTAGGAGTAGCTCAGACGACTAAACACTAAAGATCATTACTGTTCCCCTTTACTTGTACTTCATTTTTTCCATTTAACTCATACTTCCAGACCTAGAAGCCATGTATATGTTTACGTCACACACACAAGTGTGTGAGTATATATATATATATATATATATATATATATATATATATATATATATATATATATATATATATATGTCGTACCTAGTAGCCAGAACGCACTTCTCAGCCTACTATGCAAGGCCCGATTTGCCTAATAAGCCAAGTTTTCATGAATTAATTGTTTTTCGACAACCTAACCTACCTAACCTAACCTAACCTAACTTTTTCGGCTACCTAACCTAACCTAACCTATAAAGATAGGTTAGGTTAGGTTAGGTAGGGTTGGTTAGGTTCGGTCATATATCTACGTTAATTTTAACTCAAATAAAAAGAAATTGACCTCATGCATAATGAAATGGGTAACTTTATCATTTCATAAGAAAAAAATTGGAGAAAATATATTAATTCAGGAAAACTTGGCTTATTAGGCAAATCGGGCCATGCATAGTAGGCTGAAAAGTGCGTTCTGGCTACTAGGTACGACATATATATATATATATATATATATATATATATTTTGGTAGCAGTCTTTCCTGTAGACATATATTATTAAATATGACCGAAAAAGTAAGATTAATAATTCTAACACGAATTTTCTCAATCTTTCGTACATTACGCTTCACTGTTCTACCCACCTCAAGACTCCGCTCCAATATAGAAGCATCAAGAAATATGGACCAATAGGCTTTCTACAAACACTTCTATTCAATACCCATTGTTTCTGTTCTGTCTTGTGTTGATACTTTTAATACCCTATTAATATCCCCTCTTGTTCTGTCTTGTGTTAATGCCACATCACCCCTCCCACCTCACTCAAATGTAGATACAAAATCAGAGATACGTAAGTTCTAATCAGTTGTGTATTTGTGAAGTCTTTGAAAATGTAATAAGTTTTACGAAACGCGCCCGTGTCGCGTCAGACTAGAAATAAAAATGAATTTTGGAGAAGTGATTTTTGATTTACCTCCAACAGTGAAGCGTAATGTACGAAAGATTGAGAAAATTCGTGTTAGAATTATTAATCTTACTTTTTCGGTCATATTTAATAATATATATATATATATATATATATATATATATATATATATATATATTTATATATATATATATATATATATATATATATATATATATATATATATATATATATATATATATATATATATATATATGGTGTATGTATATATACTCATACATATACGCACACGTGGACTCTGGGAACAGTTATGTTGGAACTTATCGCTTGTGCTGGCCTGCTTGGCACTCAGGAGGCAGAAGCGCGTGCCTGAACGACACTAAAGCTCTGATAAAGGGTTCAGTCGTGTCCCAAGTTTCTGTTCCGCCCTGCAGGAAACTCCGGCTCGTTGCTCCATTCCTGGCAGACAGCAGCAGCAAGATTGACCTGTTTTGTACTGCTTACACGACGCGGATGGAATGGGCAAGAGAGAGAGAGAGAGAGAGAGAGAGAGAGAGAGAGAGAGAGAGAGAGAGAGAGAGAGAGAGAGAGAGAGAGAGAGAGAGAGAGAGAGAGAGAGAGAGAGGTGTGCAAGGTAGAACACCTGCCCCAGAACAATGACAAGCCAGCCGCACTCAGCCCTTGGAGAGGTCTCCTTCTTTCACTGGGTGGTCTGAACCTGATATTTTTGTTTTGTATCTGCTCTTTCTTTCTTTCTTTCTCCCCCAGCTCACTTACAATCTGTCCTCTCTCTCACTCTCTCTCTCTCTCTCGCGCCTTCTCTCTTTCTTTGTCTCCTCTTCATTCTCTCTTGGTTCCCCCTTTCTCTTTCTTTCATTCTCCCTCTCTCTTCTCTTCTTTATTTCGATATCTTCACGTAGCTTCCTCTTGTAATGGAGCCGTATCGACGCGTTTTCTTTCTCACCTTCACAGTCATGTCAGACGCGAGACTTCACGCCCGAACATCAGCGGAATTCTCGCGCAGACATGCATTAGTCGCTGGAATTCGCAGAATTCATTATTGGCCCGTGTGCGGTATGCGCAGTTTTCAGGTCTCCAATCTGTGCGCATGTGCTTACTGTGCCTCAAATCGCTAAAGTACGAAGCCTGAATGACTACATCACGCGAGACTCTTCACCAGCGTGGAAGAATAGTGCAGGAGAGTCACGATCGCGGTGTTCAGTGTCTCGTTCGTCAAACGGCACGCGAGAGTGAGAACTCATAGAGCTCCGGTAGCGCCGCCCAGCTCACCCTACGTAATTTTAAGCTTTTCGTTAATCATTAAAACGAAAGAGAGTGTGGTTGGGATCTCTTACCGTCTAGTACTATTTGCCTATACTTCGCTTCCTCGGTCTCTTTCACGCTCCTTCTTACTCAAGCTTCTGTCACACTAATATATCTCTCACTTTCTCTCATACTGCAGGTAGCTGTATTCTCCCCTTCCCTTCTCTTTCCTGCAGTATGAAACTCTTCCTCAAGCAGACAACATGCTTACTACACATTGAATACATTCGTTTTTCTCCTTCTCTCTCACGTCTACATTCATACTATTCACTCTTTCATTTTTCGTGCTCTATTTGTTTTATTATCATTCACACTGTTACCGTGAATGTGTCTTTAATTCCCCACTCGAAGGCGTCACCCTTACACCACTTCGTCAACTTCTCTACGTCCTCACAGTGCCACCCAAAATATCTTAAAAGTTTCGTAATACCTCCAATACAGAGAAAAATGAACAGAAAGCGGCCTACATAACTCTATAAGCATCTGTCTAAAGCCCGGTCTGCTAGCCCGACATCTCAAAAATCACAATCTGGAACTCGAAAATGTTCAGAAATGTACTAGAAGATATTTGTGTGGAGACAAGAGGTCGACAGGATTCCAACTCACAGCTTTACACAGTAGACGAAAAAGGGACAACGGGATTTGTCGAAGACGACAAATTTATAATTTTCATAATGATGAGCAGAAGACAATAGTTGAAGCTACAGACACACATAAACAGGACATAAGCTAAAAATGACTTTCATAGCATACGAGGCGCATATAGCAGAAATGGACCACAATAACAGATGGACAAAACGAGTTCAATAAGCAGTTTCGAAGGAAATGCGACCATAAACTTGCAGAATAAATGCCATTCTATTAACTAACCAAATGGCTTAATGGTGTGACTAGGAAACTAATGCTCAACTCTGCATGCACATTAGGCGTGTACATATAGATAAGAATACAATAGAGGTAACATGCGGAATACCGCAAGAATTAAGTTTTAACTGGTACTGTTCCTATGACATGTTAATGATGTTAATGAGGCAGCAGACTCCTTCAGTGATATGTTTGTGAACTATGCACAACTCTTTTATCTTTCTTTTGGCTTAATTTTTCTATCTTCGTCCTCAGCTAAGGACGTCCTTTCCTCCTTCGTCAATATTAAGCCCCGAAATCATCTCAAGATAACCTCAAGATAACCTCCATGGCAGCTTCTCTTCCCCCCCCCCTTCCTTCCTGCATTTATGACTCTCTACCCCTCTCAGTTCTCTCTTCTACTCCATCTTCCCTCTCTTACATTTTTCCATCTCTTATCCTCCTCCTCCTTTTCCGTCCCTTTCATTTCCTCTCTCCCATCTCCCCTCGACAGCTCTCTCTCTTCCCATCAGAATCTCCAGGGATCGCAAGGCAAACCAAATGACGCCTTAACGGAATCGACTTGAGAATGGTCCAGGACGGACCGAAACGTCGTCGTCCCTTCAACTTCTAGTGTGTGGTCTGGTCAACATACTTCAGCCACGTTATTGTGACTCATCGCCTGCTTAACGGAATCGTATTGTCCAGAGGGTAATACAATGCCGTCACGTGTTATTTATTGTTTCTGTACTGATATATTGGTATACTTGGACGCTGTTATAGGTACGCGTGTGTATAAGGTTCGCATATATAAATACTTATTTAGTTATGCTCAAGAGTATTAAGGATCGGTCGTTCACGCAATGCTCAGTTTTGATCAGTTATATACATATGCACGCAATTTAAAGTGTCACATAAACGGTATTTATATGTAAAAATGATTAATGCATACCTGTGTACACAACCGCATACACACAGGTACAAAAAATCACACATATATATATACAAGCACACGGACACAAAAATTCACATGGACAGCCACTCATTGTTTGCAACACACTACGTTCTCATTATACTAGAAAAAGCCACTCACAGCATTCACCATATATTGCAACGTGTTCAGAGTTGTTAACGGTGACGGTAACGGCGCTCATTACAATCACATGATTAAGTACGAGCATCACAACAATCACTGTTACACTTGGAACCATCTGTTCAATTATAAATCAAACAAAATCAGCAAGCAAGAATTTGTTTCCAGTTATTCATCAGGCATAAAAATTCTTGAAAATTCCAGCCCCTGAAACCCACCCTCCTCTCCCCCTCCCACTTCAAAAGGCTTCGTTATATGCCATCTTGATCTGTAGAATAAAATTTCAAGCTGAAATTAAGGTTGCTCCGCTTTCTATGAGCTTTGCCACGACGTACGGGTCCAATTTCCTGAACATATTGTAAGAAGCTTAACAAGACGTAAGACTCATTTGTCCGGAGAGATGTTTAAAAGAACCGGCTGGCTTCAAGGTTCGTGTGTGAGGGGTCGGGATGTGCTGGATCTATACATATTGATCCACAGTTGCATATATGCAGTTATGCAATGGTACACAACTGTGTTTGTCAAACAAAATCATATATATATATATATATATATATATATATATATATATATATATATATATATATAGATATGTACACATATAACCAAAACAACCCTTACACTCATGTGTGTATTTACAAAACAGAGACAACCAAACACATGCACACAGCACAAATCAACACACACACACACACACACACACACACACACACACACACACACACACACACACACACACACACACACACAATTTCCTAAATGTGTCAAATTATACGACAGAGAATTTACCGCGACAATAATTTGGCGTCAGTGAAAAATGACATCCTGACCGTGGAAGACAGCGAGGATGTTACCATTCTGGCAAAACAATAACTTGCCGTCATATCATTTATATCGTGGCTGCCGGTACGGGCTGTTTCCGCTCCGTTGGGCAAGGAAGACTAAGAACACAGCTGCAATGGCAGCAGTGAATTGCACAGGTGGAAGAGACGGCAGTGAGTTGCACCGGTGGTAGAGGCAGCGGTGAGTGTCGTTAGTAGCGTTATTTTATGAATTTTTACTAGTAAGAGCAACAGCAGAGTCAGTAGCACCAGCAACAACAGCTGCTGTGGTTGTGACAACGGTAAACGGGGGGGGGGGCTTCAGCAGCAGCAGCAGCAACAGTAACGTCATCAACATTGCTGATATGTGAACCAACAGTGACACTAAGACCGCTAAGACATCACTGGAACCACCACTAACAGGCAACAGGAACCATCACTAATAGGCAGCAGGAAACATCACTAACAGGCAACAGGAACCACCACTAACAGGCATCAGGAACCACCACTAACATGCAACAGGGACCACCACTAACATGCAACAGGAACCACCACTAACAGGCAACAGGAACCACCACTAACAGGCATCAAGAACCATCACTAACAGGCAACAGGAACCATCACTAACAGGCAACAGGAACCGCCACTAACACGCAACAGGAACCACCACTAACAGGCATCAAGAACCATCACTAACAGGCAACAGGAACTGCCACTAACATGCAACAGGAACCACCACTAACAGGCATCAAGAACCATCATTAACAGGCAACAGGAACCATCACTAACAGGCAACAGGAACCACCACTAACATGTAACAGGAACCATCACTTAACACAGATAATAATACTAATTATAACTTTGAGTTGTCCGTGTGCTACTAGGCCTATTCATGCTCAATGTACAATAAAAAATTATAGTCAGTTTGTATGAAAATATAATTTCTCATAACGCTGAATGAGAAATGCTATCAGTCAAATCTATCAGAACATTTCGACTGATAAGCAGAGCTTTCGGACGAGGCGCTCCAGAATATTGAGATAATTATTCTATTTCTATTCAATTGGTTATTATTGAGTCAGGATAATTATTCAAGCAAATCACTTGTTTCTGTATCCCACTTTATTAACAATAAAGGAGATAGTAAATTATTATTATGCAATACCACAAATAATATTATTTTGCGTACGATTGGTATGCAACAACGGGAAGCAATTACCTGTAGCTACTATTTACTATTAGCACCTGCAGGGTTGAGCTGCTAGCTCTTGGACCCCAATTTTCTATCAGTCGGTTATATAACGTACCAACTATCTATAAATGTTTCTCTATCGTATCAATTACATATATATATATATATTTCTCTCTTACATTCACACTCACATACATCCCCAGGATGCAACATGTAACAGCTGTCTAACTCTCAGGTACCTAATTAATGCTAGGTTAACAAAGACATCAGGTAAATGAAACTATGCCCCCCCTTTGTCTCTGATTCAACCGGGAATCGAACCCGGGCCTTTTGGATTACGATTCCCGAGAGTCGAACGATGTCCACTCGCCCGCAAGGATCTGTGTGTGTACTCACCTATTTGTACAAACCTATTTGTGCTTGCGGGGGTTGAGCTTTGTGTGTGTGTGTACTCACCTATATGTACTCACCTATATGTGCTTGCAGGATCGAGCATTGACTCTTGGATCCCGCCTTTCTAGCTATCGGTTGTTTACAGCAATGACTCCTGTCCCATTTCCCTATCATACCTAGTTTTAAAAGTATGAATAGTATTTGCTTCCACAACCTGTTCCCCAAGTGCATTCCATTTTTCTACTACTCTCACGCTAAAAGAAAACTTCCTAACATCTCTGTGACTCATCTGAGTTTCCAGTTTCCACCCATGTCCCCTCGTTCTGTTATTATTACGTGTGAACATTTCATCTATTTCCACTTTGTCAATTCCCCTGAGTATTTTATATGTCCCTATCATATCTCCTCTCTCCCTTCTTTTCTCTAGTGTCGTAAGGTTCAGTTCCTTCAGCCGCTCTTCATATCCCATCCCTCGTAGCTCTGGGACAAGCCTCGTCGCAAACCTCTGAACCTTCTCCAGTTTCTTTATGTGTTTCTTCAGGTGGGGGCTCCATGATGGCGCGGCATACTCTAAGACGGGTCTCACGTAGGCAGTGTAAAGCGCCCTAAAAGCTTCCTCATTTAGGTTTCTGAATGAAGTTCTAATTTTCGCCAGTGTAAAGTACGCTGCTGTCGTTATCCTATTTATATGTGCCTCAGGAGTTAGATTAGGTGTCACATCCACTCCCAGGTCTCTTTCTCGAATCGTTACAGGTAGGCTGTTCCCCTTCATTGTGTACTGTCCCTTTGGTCTCCTGTCACCTGATCCCATTTCCATAACTTTACATTTACTGGTGTTAAACTCCAGTAGCCATTTCCCTGACCATCTCTGCAGCCTGTTTAAGTCCTCTTGGAGGATCCTACAATCCTCGTCTGTCACAACTCTTCTCATTAATTTTGCGTCATCTGCAAACATTGACATGTATGATTCCACTCCTGTAAACATATCATTTACGTAAATTAGAAAGAGGATTGGTCCCAGCACCGATCCTTGAGGTACTCCACTTGTTACTGTTCGCCAGTCCGACTTTTCGCCCCTTACCATTACCCTCTGGCTCCTTCCTGTTAGGTAGTTCTTCACCCATACTAGGGCCTTTCCGCTTACTCCTGCCTGCCTCTCAAGTTTGTATAGCAGTCTCATGTGCGGTACTGTATCAAAGGCCTTTTGGCAGTCAAGAAATATGCAGTCTGCCCAGCCTTCTCTGTCCTGCCTTATCCTTGTTACTTTATCATAGAATTCTAAAAGGTTTGTTAGGCATGATTTCCCTGTCCAGAACCCATGTTGGTGCTTGTTTACAAACCCAATGCTCTCCAGGTGCTCAACAAGTCTTAGCCTAATTATTCTTTCAAGTATTTTGCAGGGGATGCTTGTCAGTGATACGGGTCTGTAGTTAAGTGCCTCCTCCCTATCACCCTTTTTGAAAATCGGTACGACATTTGCCTCCTTCCAGCAACTGGGCAATTCTCCCGACATAAGTGACTCATT
This sequence comes from Procambarus clarkii, assembly GCF_040958095.1. Classification (NCBI taxonomy): domain Eukaryota; kingdom Metazoa; phylum Arthropoda; class Malacostraca; order Decapoda; family Cambaridae; genus Procambarus; species Procambarus clarkii. The sequence continues at coordinate 7,422,517 of NC_091232.1, forward strand.
AAAGATCATTGCCAGAGGCACGCTGAGAGCCTGTGTGTGTGTGTGTGTGTGTGTGTGTGTGTGTGTGTGTGTGTGTGTGTGTGTGTGTGTGTGTGTGTGTGTGTGTGTGTGTGAAGACAAAGCAACACTACAGAAGACAATAAACACCAAAAAGTGTGGGGCAAAGACAAAAATATTAGAAACAAGTGAGTCACAGAGCTGCAAAAAGAGCTTTTTTCAGTGCCAGAGCCGTCAACAGATGCAGTAAATTATATACAGAAATCGTTGAAGCTGACTAACTACAACCTTCTAAATGTAAATAAATGATAAAAACTTGGAATTTGAGGCACTGCAGTTTGGCCGGCGGAGGACAGGTGTGGAACTCTTCCCTATAACCTCATATAGGTGACAACAGTTAGGTGAGCACATACACACAAAAATAAAGTACTAGTAAAACAAAGAAAATAGTCATCCCAGTTCTTGCAGGTTATAATAAAAGGTCAGTAAACCAGGTCACTAAACATTAATTAAGCATTAATTATTACAACACAGAACGTAAAAAAAATGTTACACTGCATTTTATGTTGGGGTGTCGAGGAGGGGGAATGTCTGCCCGAGCGTTTGGTAACATTGACAAGGCAGCAGAGGTTCATGTCATGTCCTAAACAAGTATTAACGCAATATAATAACACCATTAAACCACATTATCTAGCAACGGCTACTCACTTCATCGCATCTATCAACGCACGCAAGCACCACAACATTAGGCAACGCACTTTAGCACCAGCATATCAAGCAACCCACACTAACACCACCACATCCAATAACGCACGTAGTACAACCACATCTAATAATGCACGTAATACAACCACATCTAATAATGCACGTTACACCACCACATTAGGTAACGCACGCTAACCCCATCACATCAAACAACGCACGCTAACACCACCACATAAAAGCGAGTGAATGAAAGTGCAAGGCCACGTCTGCTGACCATCCATAAAAGAAAACATAAAAGGACATCGTCACTCGTAAACCAGAAAAGCACTTCAGTTAAAACAAATCCTAAAAAAACAAACACACTTGAATTGGCCACAAAGCAAACATTAGCTCTCTGGCAGGTCTGGGACGGGGGGGGGGGGTGAGGGAGGGGGGGGGGGTAAGATAAGAACTATTATTGATTAAAAATTAATCCCCTGGGGCTCTCTGTTCATGGCCCTAAATATACGTAATGGAAAAGAAAATATTCAGGTGAATGACTAACTTTCCACAACCGCATTTGCCACGACAAGTTCCTGGTATCCTCGAGACTTTACATAAGCTTCTGTAAACTCTGATCAGGTTTACATTTTTTTTCTAACTTAAATTCGCAATTTTTGTTTATAATTTTTTGTTTATTCTCTTTCCCTCTTTGTTTAGTTTATTCACTTAGTCATTCTCTGTTATTTGCCTTCATATACATGCAAAATCTGCAATATCTTGGTTTCAAATGCAATTATATTTTGGGTGTTTTTAATTTTGTTTTGTGTATGATAATCAGTTTCTTGTCTTATTGCGTCTATTACTGTTCCTTTACTTGCTCTGTTCTCTCTGAAATATTCACTTCATCCTATTTTTGTTTTTATATTTTTTGGTATTGTTTATTAATCCGTAATGTTTCCTGATCTCTTTTTCTCCTCGGAGATGGCAAGCAGCATTTCTTAGCCTCGGTGGATTTTAGTTTGAGTTGTCTCATTATTAACTTAGGGCACCTTGCCTTTAAACTCTGCCATCCACTGCACATTCCCCAAATATTCTTCTTTAATACCATAAATGTCTTTCCTTGTTTTCATTACTTCTTGTATTTACACAAAACATTACAATGCTGTACCACGCTGTTATATTACGGTATAAATCCAATATAACATTGTATCAATAAACATTATTATTATTATTATTCTCTTTCTCATTTTGGAGAAAAGGACGGTTCCGTAGGCTAGGTGTATCTCCTCTTCATTACCATGCGTTATCTTCTACTTGTGTTTGGAAGTTTCTGACCATAAATTTCACAAACTTTAGATGGGTGTGTAAGCAAGATTAGTAACTGTGTAACTGACTCACCGCATATATAAATTACCTTGTAAATAGACGTGGGCGACTTCTTGAATATAAAAATTCATGAATATATATATATCAAAGTGTTCAGTGAGGATCCACAAGGTCTTCTCTGAGTACGCTTTATTTTCTTCTCCGAGGCTATGGGTCCCTACACTTGCACCAGAGGTGGTACCCTTTCTATATATATATATATATATATATATATATATATATATATATATATATATATATATATATATATATATATATATATATATATGTATATATATATATATATATATATATATGGTGTACACTTTATTATGCAAGGTTATACAGTTACATATTTGATTTTATACAAAAAATGAACATTAAGAGGACGCACAAAAGTTCGCTTCCTAGAGGCTGTAGATTTCCTCGAACTCCTCCGACGCCGGGCAGGAACCGAGGATGCAGCGAGCATTCCCCCGCTGGATTGCGACACTGAGGCGCTATATATATATATATATATATATATATATATATATATATATATATATATATATATATATATATATATATATATATATATATATATATATATATATGTCGTACCTAGTAGCCAGAACGCACTTCTCAGCCTACTATGCAAGGCCCGATTTGCCTAATAAGCCAAGTTTTAATGAATTAATGTTTTTTCGACTACCTAACCTACCTAACCTAACCTAACCTAACTTTTTCTGCTACCTAACCTAACCTAACCTATAAAGATAGGTTAGGTTAGGTTAGGTAGGGTTGGTTAGGATTGGTCATATATCTACGTTAATTTTAACTCCAATAAAAAAAAATTGACCTCATACATAATGAAATGGGTAGCTTCATCATTTCATAAGAAAAAAATTAGAGAAAATATATTAATTCAGGAAAACTTGGCTTATTAGGCAAATCGGGCCTTGCATAGTAGGCTGAGAAGTGCGTTCTGGCTACTAGGTACGACATATATAAATATATATATAACAACTATAAAACAAGTCATTACGACTATATAGCATTTGGAAGGGTTCAGGATAAGGATTTGGGAAGGGACGCGGGGAAGAATGGTGCCCAACCACTTGGACGGTCTGAGATTGAACGCCGACCTGAATGAAGCAAGACCGTCTTACCACCGTCCACCCCAAGTGGTTGGGTTGTATATAAAGCGAAGTTATAGAAAATGTTTTAATTTTCTCTCATTTCGTATCAATAGTTACGGCCTGGTCAGAGACTGTAGGACGTACTGGTCACTATAGTACAATTATTGAGGCTTTGTTCATATTTTCATATACCTGTCAGATGTGTTTGTGTGCGAGTGTGAATCATATTAATGTCTACATAGTCAGGTATACAAACCCATTTCTCCTCCTCGTTATGTTCCTTCCATAAGACCCAAATCGCAGAATAAAATCTTAGAAATAAGATGAGAAATAAGACCGATACGAGACCACGGAGATATCAGTGTTAGTCTCAGGATGGTGAGTTAGGATGGGGAGGCTGCTAATCAAGATCAGTTGAGTGAGAAACATTATATCACTTCCGAGCGAGGACCTGGTTGAGACGTGTGGGTTGTGTGCTCGAGTGGTCCCCACTGGTTCATGGGTCGTTAACTTTAACTGCGTCGTATTTATAGTTGTTTCTTCTTGTTTTGCGTTTTGTTCTAAAAATCCCTTTACTTTCTGTTTAGCGTATGAGAAATGTTTATATATTTTTAAGCGTTCTATTTGTAATGGGATACAAAAACTTTCTCGTTTCGTTTTTTATTCTAAATTGTTTTACTTTGTACTTACTGTAAAGAATGTTCATTACATTTTTAATGAGATATTATATTTTGTTGAAACGCTGCTAAACTTATTTTTATTCTAAAATATCTTATTCTGTGACAAAATTTGTTCGCCTTATTTTTACCGTAAGAACATTTCTTGTTATTTCTTCGAAAAGTAGATTATAGCTGACAATATTGCATTATTTACATAAATATGCTTATTTAAATTCAGAGAGTGTATTGGACAGAACTATTCCTTTTACTCTCAAAACTATTGTTTTGAGTGTTGGCTTACCAAGACACCCGGTCGTTTCAGATACAATAGAAGCCACCACAGAGCCACTGAAGCCTTGGTTAGCTCTGATGATAATCTGGAGGGCCTTGTGTGTTGTCTTGAATGATCGTTCTTAGCAAACAGTGTTTGCAAGACAGTAGCTTCAGCTACTGGTCCCCGGCTTTCTAACTATAGGTTGTCTAATTCAATAACTCCCGACATGTTTTATTGGTTGTCATATCTGCTTAAAGTAGTAGACTCCTATTTACCCTTGCAATTGTTTTTTAACTTGCCTAATACCTCTACTTTGAAAAAGTTTTCCCTCACATTTCTATAGCTGATCTGTGTGTCACTATTTCATTCATGTTCAAGTGTTTCGTTACTCCTCAACCTATTCATTATGTCTCTGTTTCATCGATATTCATGAGTATTATGAGTGAATAATAGTTTTATTATTTTCCATTCATAACATGTGTGTGCCCACAGTGATGTACTCACCTTAATGTGCTGCTGGGAGGAGCTCCACTCCCAGCCTCGTATTTCGAATATTCCTAGTTTATTCCATTGACTCAGATAACAGGTTTTTATTACCATATTTACATTAATAATTATGTACTGGTTAGTTTATTTCTTTCTTCGTCCAACCCTATGTACTCTATTGATAACTCATGATAAATTTGCATTTCTATTTTCCTCTTATGTCCCAAACTTCTGCTCTTCTTAGTATTGAACAATGCATTTTGTTTTCTTTGTCAGTTCCTCCAGAATCTTTGTGTCCTTATTATGTCCCTAACCTTAATAGTTCTCTCCCCTTGTCTGTTGAGGTCCTGTTTAGTTACCCCTTCCTCCAAGCTCGAGCCCCTCAGTTGTAAGAACAAGCCTGTGGTTATATACTGTGGTATGCGTTTGTATGTTTGTGTATGTGGTTTTTTGTGTGTATATTTGTGTGTTGCTCACCTAGTTGAACTCGCCTAGATGTGTTTATTGAGTCGAGCGATTACTCCCGTGCCTCATCTTTCCATCTCGTGTTGGTCGGGTTATGTAATGACTTTCATTTCTGCTGTTTTTCTCTGTATTTTCAGTTGAAGCTGTTTATTGAATTTGTCTCTACTATTCTTGTCTTGTAGCCTGTTCCAGTTTCTTGTGACATACATTGAAGATGTTTTTCCTGATGTCTCTCTGTGTCAGTTCTGACTCCATCTTTCACCCGAACTCTCTTGTCGCAGTGTTGTTATTATTGTTCTTTTTGAATGAAGGTTATTTTTGTTCATTTTGAATACTGCCCATTTTTCTAAATTTTGAATACCCTTTAACATTTGCACGCTATCGTCATCTTACATCTGATTGGCTTTCCTTCCTAAATAAAGTCATTTTGAGCACACTCAGACTTTCATTGTAGGCGAGTTCCCTCAGCTCTGGGACAGAGTGACTAATTTTGTTAAATTTTTCTACTCAAGAACTGGTCTCATGCATATTGTATTTTGAAGGCTTCTGTGACTAGTTTTCTAAAGGACGTTTTGATATTTCGTATTTTAGCGTACGTTGCCGACGATATGTTGTTAATGTATTCCTCAGGCCACAGGTTTGATGTTATTAACGCTCCCAGGTCATTCACTTTCACTGTTTTGGGGGAAGCTGCCTCCCTTTCAATCCGGAATGTCCCTAAGGTCTCCTGTAACCTAACTTATTATAACCTAATCTAACCTAACGGTAATATAATTAAACTATTTTGTATATTTATATGTACTCTGCGAGCTGGGTGCCGTAATCGGATTGCCACTCGGAATCTTATTGAATACTATTGGCCTGAGTTGAAGAGTTTAATATGACTGCTTTTGTATATATGTTTGGCCATATTTTCATGAAATGAACATTGCACATCGAAATCACATACATAACTTATAGCCACATACATTCCGAGTTTATTCGTGCTTTTAAAACTTAAATAAATATATGTAAATTAAAAAAAAGAAAAGCCGAAGAAAGCTTTCCTAAAAGAAGACCATTTGGAGGTGAGAATCAATGTGGGATGAACCGTGAAAGGTTTGAAATACGCGGTGATGGTACTGACTAAAGCAGACGTCCTCTAAAGGCATCTGTTGACAACTCTGTGAAAGTTTATGACAACTTGTAGGGCGGTGCATTTTATAAGGATGTCACTGAATAAGTGCGTGCGTGTCGGTGATGAGGGAGAGAGAGAGAGAGAGAGAGAGAGAGAGAGAGAGAGAGAGAGAGAGAGAGAGAGAGAGAGAGAGAGAGAGAGAGAGAGAGAGAGAGAGAGGGAGGAGGGAGAGAATATGAAAGTAAATATTATATCAGCTGGCCATGACAGTCCTTCATCATGAAGACCAGAACAAGAAACAATAATTTTGATGTAATGCAATATATATATATATATATATATATATATATATATATATATATATATATATATATATATATATTAAAGGGGTAAAACCTCTGGTGCAATTGTAAGGACCCACAGCCTCGAAGAAGAAAATAAGGAGTACTCAGAGAAGACCTTGTGGATTCTCACTGAACACGTTAATCTTTTCTTCTCCTACCATCCCTGTTATTATTTTTATATATTTTATGTTATTGCAATGCAACAGTTTGCAGAGATCACACACACACACCAAAGAGCCGAAGCAAGCACAGTACGGAGAGTACAATTAGGTGAGTGCACGTAAGCACACACAAACTTTGCACAGACCTTAATACACGCTTATCTTAGCTAAAGAAACTTTTAAGGGAATTAGCACCATAACCAGCTATAAACTGAGCTTCATAGCCCAAATGCAAAACAGTTAATAGGAGTCTCCTGGTACACCCTGGAGATTCGCAAGATTACTTTAGAATCTCTTTGAGGTTCATACAGTTCTCTGAATCTTCTAAAGTCCTTTGAGTCCCCTGGAATCCCATGGAGAATACTGGATGCTCTTGGAGTCCAGGGAAGTTCACTGGGGTCCCTTGGGTCACCTAAAGTCTCTTCGATCCCTTATAGTCATCTGAAGTTCCCTGGAGTTCTATGGATCTCATTAGAGTCCATTGGATACCCTAGAGTTCCTTAATTATAGACTCCTGGAATTCCCTAAAGACACTGCAAATCGCTGCAGTCCTCTGGTGCTTCAAATGCTTTAACATCATTAGGAAACTTTAGGAAAGCGCGTGCTAAGTTCTCAGGATGGAGCAGAAGGGTTACACGGAATTCTCGCTGTATTAACTAACGCTGATTCTATCATATAAGAAAGAAAATCTTGAAAATCTGGTATATTAGGAAGAAATTTTCCTTAAAGTTTGAAGTAGATTGGTAGCCTAAGATCTGATGTAGACTAGAATAAGAAGCAGACTAAAGTTTGAAATTATCTAAGATCTGAAGAAAGGTTTATCTTTCGTGATGAATGACACAATGTTTAGACTATACGTGGGAAGAAAAAAGTGTGTATAATTTGCCAAGGGGTAGGACAGCTTGGATAGTTTAGCTCTGGTGGCAAATATTTGTGTTTGCAGTGTGTGAGGGAAAGCATTGTTGGTTAAAAGTTCGTGCATAACCAGTCATGAGTCGTGTTAAGAGTGTTCTTCACTCATAATGGATAAACTGGATAAACGAACACTTGGCTAGTGTTTATGAGGATGGGCTGCCATAATCCGGCCCATTCTCATATACATTTGTTAAATGTATATGAGATGTGTATAATGCCTCCTAGGCATTCCCTCCCCCCCTGCCTCTTTCCTGTTTGTGAACAAAACACTGTTCGTGCGACTTGCAGCTACTTACGTTCCAAATATTTTCCCTTGTAGCCCGTCGCTGAAGTCCGATGAAACTTCTATAAAATGTTTCACAAATGTATATACAAACAATTATCAATGTAAACAAAATTTCTTAACATAACCTGACTTTGACTTCCATATAACATATGTAATGCAATAATATTGTTTTATACATAAACAAAACATCCCTTATCATTACTCAATGAGTAATACTGACTGTATGCAACTTTCCAATCGGTTGAAGATTTTGGTTGGGCATCCCATCAATTTTCAACTTCCTGTGTAACCCAAAACTCCATTTTCTAGAACATAAATGTAAAATATCATATAATACAATTTATTGTATAGTCAAGCCCACGTACCAAATAGTCTCCAGATGACTATTAGAGGATAGTCGTAGCTTACACGAGCGTATCCTGAGGATGGTTTAATAAATAAAAATTGTAGTACTATGGTTTAATAAATTTGTGAACAGTAGATCATTAGTCGTTAATCATCCAGTAGTTCAGCTGTCAAGGGGCTAGTTCTCGGCCTCAACAAAGGTTGCCTTCTGACAAATTAGAGATTAAATAATTTCGTCTCAAGGCATGAGTAATTGCTTTTATGGATTAGATAATTTCATTCCATCAACAAGCGTTTACAAGAGTCAATTAATCGTCTACAAAAGAGTACGTAATTGGGCTCAAGGGACTAAGATATGAAATTCGAGCTCAGAAAACGTAACAAACGAATGGTGTGCTGTGTTAAATAGGCAATAGAATCAAATGATTAATACTTAATCAGTTTATCAGGTCCTAATACGCTGATTTCCAAGAATTACCACACTTGCTATCAATTATCATACTAGGATTACTGTTAGCATTAGGATTACCACACATACTAGGATTGCCTCAGTTTGATTATCATGCTAGTTAACATTAGTACACATATATTACTTTACGAACTGTGATTACTATATGAACTAGAATTTTCACACGGGAACTACCACATGTGATTACCACACCCAGGGGCCTCGCAGCTGAGTGGATAGCGCTCGGGGATCGTAGTCCTAAGGTTCTGGGTTCCATTCCCGGCGAAAGCGGTAACAAATCGGCAAAGTTTCTTTAACCCTGATGCTCTGATATGTGTTATTAATTAACACTTAGCAGTAAATAGGTACCTGGAAGTTAAACAGCTGCTACGGGCTGCTTCCTGGGGAATGTGTGTGTGTGTGTACTCACCTAGTTGTACTCACCTAGTTGTGCTTGCGGGGGTTGAGCTCTGGCTCTTTGGTCCCGCCTCTCAACCGTCAATCAACAGGTGTACAGGTTCCTGAGCCTATTGGGCTCTATCATATCTACACTTGAAACTGTGTATGGAGTCAGCCTCCACCACATCGCTTCCTAATGCATTCCATTTGTCAACCACTCTGACACTAAAAAAGTTCTTTCTAATATCTCTGTGGCTCATTTGGGCACTCAGTTTCCACCTGTGTCCCCTAGTGCGTGTGCCCCTTGTGTTAGTTAAACAGCCTGTCTGTATCAACCCCCTGTCGATTCCCTTGAGAATCTTAGCACACACACACACACACACACACTTGTGTGTGTGTGTGTGTGTGTGTGTGTGTGTGTGTGTGTGTGTGTGTGTGTGTGTGTGTGTGTGTGTGTGTGTGTGTGTGCGTGTGTGCGCGTGAGTGTGTGTTCGAGATAAATACATGTAGTGATATATAATAGTGGAACATTAGATTGGTTAGAAAGGCGGGGTGCCTAAGAGCTAATAGCTCAATTCTGCAGAAATAAATAGTAAATACACCAGAATTAGCACTTAGCAGAATTAACACACTAGAATTAACTCACTTGACTTGATTAACACACTTAACAGGATTGCCAATATTAACAGCATTACCACAGACTTGCTTCATCACTTTAGTTACACGTAGATAACACACAAACAACAATCAAGAAATCAAAGTCAATATATCGTTGGCAAGATGTAGTAGTTGATATAGTAGTTGAGATAACTTGATCCAGATATCGAAGCAAAGTATCGTGGAATATCGATTCAACACTAATAGATCGAATACTGAATATTGTATTGTCCTTAATGGTTCAGACCAATACTCTAAGAACATGAATAAATCTGAGGAACAAAACCCAATAAACATTCTTACTCACAATAAACATTCTTACTCCCAATAAACATTCTTACTCCCAATAAACATTCTTACTCCCAATAAACATTCTTACTCCCAATAAACATTCTTACTCCCAATAAACATTCTTACTCCCAATAAACATTCTTACTCCCAATAAACATTCTTACTCCCAATAAACATTCTTACTCACAATAAACATTCTTACTAGCCTTGTACAAGTACTCCAGCAGGAACATACAGTTGCCATGGAAGTGATATTATCAGAATAATTCAGTTCTCCAGAATGTACTAACTACACATTCGCTAATGGAAATAAACAGCTATAATTTTTTGTGGGTAATTACCGTATTTTGAGGCGAATGGGGCATCGTAGACTTTATGAACGGCGAGTCCGTTACAGGTGATATGGCTGGTGAGTGTGTGTGTTGTGTGTGTGTGTGTGTGTGTATGTGTGTGTGTGTGTGTGTGTGTGTGTGTGTGTGTGTGTGTGTGTGTGTGTGTGTGTGTGTGTGTGTGTGTGTGTGTGTGACTAAGGATACTGTAAACTCGAGCCAGCATAATGTGATTAAGCACACACACCTATCTCGTAATATTCCTTAGCAATTTGATCCAGGCATTTCACACACACACACACACACACACACACACACACACACACACACACACACACACACACACACACACACACCCACAGAATCACTCCACATGCTCGTAATTGAGAGTAGGGGACCTGAACTACGAGGAAAGGCAGAATTAATACACTGAATTTAACAACCTTGTAAAGGAAGAGGATTAGGGATGAGGGAAATGAGGTAAACAGGAAGGTTATTGTATGAATTGACAAAGTAGAATAATAAACATTGTTGTTAGTCAACAGGCTAAGAACAGCTGAACAAGAGGGCATGTAGATACATAAACGACGTACATAAATCCGAATATTTATCCACACATACCACACACAAAAGTAATCAACGCTTAAAACTTAAGAAATAATCCACGCATTTTATTAGGCATATAAAAAGAGACGAAGTCTATAATACACGTTTAATGTTCTCGATAAAAAGAGTCTTTTAGTGCCCTAGTAATGATGAACTCAACAAAGTTGCAAAAGATCCTGTATTCTCAAAGGCAGAACAAGGCATATTACGAACGTTCTAAATTGCCTCACGGAAAGACCAATCAGCTGCAGTAAAAGTGGAGGAATATCGGTTTCAGCTGATGTTAAGAAAAGTTTGAAGTGAGGAAAGGTTAATATATCAGGTTAGGTTAGGTTTGATCATATTTCTACGTTAGGTTTAACTACAATTATACAAATAATATATCATATATAATATAATGGAAAGCTTTATCATTTCAAATTAAAAAATCATGAAAATTTATAATTTCAGGAAACCTCGGCTTGTTAGGCAAATCAGGCCCTGCATATTAAGCCAAGTGTGCGTTCTAGGTATTATATATATATATATATATATATATATATATATATATATATATATATATATATATATATATATATATAACTGAAAACTCACACCCCAGAAGTGACTCGAACCCATACTCCCACAACTGGTATGTACAGGGACGCCTTAATCCGCTTGACCATCACGACCGGACATAAGGAAGTGATAGCCGAGGCTATATGAACCACTTCCCCGCCGGCACTCGGATGGTAATCTTGGGCATAGCATTTTATCAAATCACCTCATTCTTTGGGGCACACGTGAGGAACACAAATAGTGAGGAAAACAAATATTATTTGTGTTCCTCACGTGTGCCCCAAAGAATGAGGTGATTTGATAAAATGCTATGCCCAAGATTACCATCCGAGTGCCGGCGGGGAAGTGGTTCATATAGCCTCGGCTATCACTTCCTTATGTCCGGTCGTGATGGTCAAGCGGATTAAGGCGTCCCTGTACATACCAGTTGTGGGAGTATGGGTTCGAGTCACTTCTGGGGTGTGAGTTTTCAGTTGTATATAGTCCTGGGGACCATTCAGGCTTGTTTGCATATATATATATATATATATATATATATATATATATATATATATATATATATAAATAGGGAGAGAGAGCGAGAGACAGTGATATATTAAATACAACAAAAATAGATACATTGATTGGTATAAAGAAGTAGGGAATGTGAGAGACTCAGGGGCCATGCACCTTGAGTGTGGGGTCGCGTGTGACCTAGTGATTGCATTTTGCTTAATAACACCCTGTGTGCCACAGAAGAGCGCCATTACTCACGGTGCTGCGGAAACTCGAGGTACTTCGGTAAGTCACAGTGGGGTAACTGGGTTACGGTTGGTAGCTCGAGGTACCACTGTAACTCATGTTCAGTATTAAGTGATCTTGTGCTCAGTATTAGTTGTTCTCGTGCTCACACATACACGCTCACACACACACACACACACACACACACACACACACACACACACACACACACACACACACACACAAGAATTGCTCTCTAAAATCTCTCTCTCCAAAACTCTCAGGACGGATAAAGGTCGTCGATATCTTCGCCAAGTCAACCAATGTCACTAATATAATCCTTAATTATAAAAACGAGAAAGAAAGAATTTCATGACCAAAATTATCCGTCTTAGCTGTTATCTTGTTCTGAGAAACATAACATTTTCGTAACAACTTTGTTATCTCGTTTAGCATTTTGGTTTTACACTTGCTATTTTTGTGTGTGAAAGAGATCATAACTTAGGATTATTTTTTTTTTACTTCAGGTAAAAAAGTTTCTTAGTTTTCGTGATTAAAATAGAAAGCTAATTAACGCCAGATTTAAAATTAATGGCAGTAATTTGCAAGGCCTTGATGTTAGCGATTTGTAGTGGCTTAAGTGTGGACGTAAAGGCCCTTGTTTGGCTTTTAGATAATGTGTGCCAGCGTAGACGCGCGCTCATTCCGGAATATGCGCGCTCTTGTGTGTGTGTGTGTGTGTGTGTGTGTGTGTGTGTGTGTGTGTGTGTGTGTGTGTGTGTGTGTGTGTTCGTGCTTGGCGAGCCCGTATGTGCATGTTTGTATACATTACTTACGACGTATAAATATTCGTCTGAGTTTGTATGCGTGTGTGGGGTTGTGTATGAGTGACTGTGTGTATGTTTATATCCCTGCAAAGTTCTCGGGGGTTAAGATTCAGCTCTTGAATTCTGCCATTCATGTTTAAGTCGACTGGTGTATCTACGTTTATAATGAAACATAGATCCACCTTCACTTGCTTATTCTTTCCGAGTTTTGCACCATCCTCACACCGACCAAGTTCCTTCTTAAATACCTATTGGATATTTACGTACTTAGTTTCCACCTGTGCCCTGTTGATCCTGCTCTTCAATAGTCAATCAGGCAGTTTTTGTCCACCTTCATGATTCACATGTGTAATTTGCATGTCCTGATGTCCTGATGTAGGTTCTCTTTCTCTTGATTTTCCGGTTGAAATAACGACTTGAATTTTAGTAATGTTTGTCTTTCCTCGTGCTTCAAGACACTTTTTTCTTTATTGCTTGTTCTACACTGCAGCTTTGTCTAATGCTATGCCTGGCTTCCTTTATCCTTGTACGCTTTAGTGTGTGTATCTCGTTCATGAGTGTGTGTGAGTGAAAGAATGTGAGAGAGAATGAGTAATATTCCTACAAACAAATGCTCTACATCAGCAATGGAATGTCTCGTTGACCAAATCCAGAAGAGAAAAAAACCATTCAGACATTCTCTCACATGAGGGCGTGTCTCTACACAAATATATCACAGTGTAAGACGCTCTAATTCATCCCTGTGCTCTACTGAGGCAACACCCTGCTAGTAGGCAGCTCGACTGAATAATGAACTGTGATTTATTTTACGATTAGTGAAAATCTCTAGTTTTTAAGGGATTTACGTGATTATTTTTTTTTTACCGATTTTCAAGATACCATGCAAGACGTTTATTATTTTTAAGTTTCGTTTCTCTTTATACCCAAGATTTTATTGAATATATATATATATATATATATATATATATATATATATATATATATATATATATATATATATATATATATAGTTTATATTCATTTCGATGTGATTTTTGTCATGATATACAACCAAGAAGTTCTGATCCTGCTGTCTAAGGTGGGAAGTGAAGAGTGGTTCTTGCCAAAAGGAATCTTCACGTTATGGGGAGTCTTCACGTCCAGGTTCTTGGGACTGGGAAAGTTTCGCTTGTTTAAAATATTTAAAATACTTTCCATTTAAGAGCCTAAGAAAAATTTAGTTTAGAGTTCCGAGTATCAGAGAGTAAGAGTGAGAGAGAGAGAGAGAGAGAGAGAGAGAGAGAGAGAGAGAGAGAGAGAGAGAGAGAGAGAGAGAGAGAGAGAGAAAGATTGAGTATTTTCACTCTAAAACTTTAATCTTGGAAATAATCTCAAGTGTCTCTCAAGAGGAAAGTTTAAGTCTCTCTGGGGAAGAAAACACCGAGGAAAAAAATATGATGCTAAATAAATACATGACATTAAATTAACAAAATCTCAATGCATCAACTCATACAAAATGAATATACACTTATATGATAGCCAGATAATTACAAACGTTCAAGCAATTATGTGCCCAAATTTATCTAGCAAGTATAAAGTATACACAGGAAATTAGATGTACACAGGTAATTACGTATACACTAATAATTCAGCATACACAGATCGTTAAATATAAAAAATCAATCTTTTGTATTCTGATAATTAGATTGACGCCAGGAGGTCAATTAACTATGCGAAGGTTCGTTAAGCCAGCAACAGCCTGGAGGTAATGAGATCCCCGACGCATAGCAGCCAGGACCCGCATGGAAATAATGCAGTGCCAGACGCATGGCACTCTGGCACCAGCGGGGGATAATAATGAGTTTCAAGACGCATGACTCGCCTGGGAAACTGCGGTAGTCTGAAAGCAACGAGGTGCGCTCAGCATGGTTGAGAGTAAACGCTGTTGCGCATCATGGCCGAAGAAAATACGTCTCTGATAGATATAACTTAAACACGACTCAAAGAGGGAGAATATTTCACCCTCTCGATGGGACTCGACGGGTAATTGTTACCTAGGATGGCAGTAATTTGCCCCTACACCCCTTTCTTTCGGTCTGTGCACTTACCAATCCCATCCCCCCATTCGTCCTCCCTGTACAAATCATGATTTCCATATTCTGTTCTCAATACCCTTCCATCATCCCTTCTCTAATCACCAACCGAATCCTCTTCCACCATCCTCAATCCTCTTCACCATCAGCTCACTGCTAGTTCTTCCCCCTTCTCGTCAACCCCTAATCCATGCCCTATATTCACTTTCACGAAATTCCACTCCTTTGTCTCTCTCTTTTCCTGCCCTTCAATAACTTTTCATACCAACTTCTCCCCTTAGCCAGTCGCCCATCCTTAACACACTCCCTTATACCCCTCCAAAAATATCGAGCACTCATCCCAAGCTGTTACGCATCACTTGGTACAAAAGTCAACGTTTAGTAATTATGGGATGAGAGTGCTAAAGCAGTTTGACTATACTACACATGAAGGGGATATGAGAACATGATAAGATTTAGAATAGAACTGAGTGAAGGAACAGTATCCAGCAACTTGGAATATCGGGGATTGAACTTTGACGTGCAGGAATGCGAGATCGTCGCTATTTCGTAAACGTACACTGTTATCAAGAGATTCTGTCGCAAGTGGGGGCTTTATAACTGCCCACGTTTACTTAGCACCGTAGGGAGACCCAGCGAGGCTTCAATGAACAACCAAGGTTCCTGTTGTATATATAACAGCCAATGGGCAAACCAGGTCACTAGAATAACCCTCGTCACTACACAGCTTTTCCTTTGACACTTGACTTTTCTCGGTTCAAAGGATTTACTTGAAGTTTGTTCTTTCCCACAAGTAGTGAGGGCCGCCTGGTTGATGCCCAACCGCAGACATTTTTGTCATGTTAACAAATACGAAAGGAAAAATACAATTCTTTCCCCTAATTCATGTGCAAAAGCAAGATGGTCCGCTAAAGGAAGAGACCGTCTTGAAGAGACGAGGCACAGCCAATCTTTTTCCTTTCCTTTTTCTGCCCTTGATTTTTATTCTCTTTACCACTCTCTTTACCCTACCCTACCTACTCTCTATCTCTCTTTCTCTCTCTTCTTCCGACTCTCTCTTCTCTTTTGTCACTTCTGTCTTTCTCTTCTTCCCACACTCACCATCCTTTCTTTCATGTTTCATTGCTCCCCCGTTTCTCTTTTACCATCACTCACCTGTCGCTTTCTTTAACTCCTTTCTCTACACCCTTTCACTCTAATTTCCCTCAACGCCTTTCATTATTCTGTCTTAAAATATATTTTCACTTCACATCTAATGTTTTTTTAATTTTCTTCCTTTCTCCTTCTTCCACTCCAATCTAACTTTCCCTTCCTACATCATTTCCTCACTCTGTTCGTTTCTACATTTTCCTCTCTCCTTTATTACCTCACTCATGGTCCTCCTTTCTCTCCACAATCTCCTCACTACTATTCTCCCTTCTCCCTCCTTTCCTCATTCCTCTCTTCTACGTATTCTTCCTCCCTTCTTCCCTTGTTAAACCCTTGTCTTTCTTCACCCTCGGAGTGGCCCCCCCGTCACTCCTCCTCCTCCTCCTCCTCCTTGAGGACACACAGTCTCTGTGCCACCTTGTGTGTGCGTCTAGAGTCTCTAGAGGAAGCCCTGAGGCTTGTGTGTGTGACGCACACTTCCTCTGCAGACTCCTTTCTCCTCTGTCAGCCTCTCTCTCTCCCTCTCTTCTTCTTGTTGGGCGAGGCAGGCGGAGGAGAGTTGGAGAAGAATTCAGTCTGTGTGTATCTAGGGAGCTCTTTTTTGTGGGTGCGTGTCCGTTTGTGTTTATGGGTGAGTGCAGTTTTTTCGGGAGCTTATCTTTGGTGGGTAAAAGGCAGGAACAGGGAAGATTTGGGTCTAATTGGGTGTTCCAAGAAAGAGGGAGGGAGTAGAACGGGGGGAGAGAGAGAGAGAGAGAGAGAGAGAGAGAGAGAGAGAGAGAGAGAGAGAGAGAGACAGAGAGAGAGAGAGAGAGAGAGAGAGAGAGAGAGAGAGAGAGAGAGAGAGAGAGAGAGAGAGAGAGAGAGAGAGAGAGAGAGAGAGAGAGAGAGACACACAGAGAGAGAGAGACAGAGAGAGAGAGAGAGAGAGAGAGAGAGAGAGAGAGAGAGAGAGAGAGAGAGAGAGAGAGAGAGAGAGAGAGAGAGACAGAGAGAGAGAGACAGAGAGAGAGAGACAGAGAGAGAGAGACAGAGAGAGAGAGAGAGAGAGAGAGAGAGAGAGAGAGAGAGAGAGAGAGAGAGAGAGAGAGAGAGAGAGAGAGAGAATATAGAGAGAAGAACGAACAAATAGTATGAGACAGGGAGTGAGATTTTTCTGCTACGCAGTAACTAAATCTCTGAGTTGATCAGTAATCCCCAAAGAGGTCACACAAAGCAGCTAAAATGTAGCTTCTAAAACTTTGCTGGCGTGTTTACCGACCCTGATGAGGGCCGTGCTACAAAGTGAACAGTGTTGACCCAAAAATAAATATTGATGGCCTGTTGAAAGAGAGACTAGCGATACTGATAAAAATGTTTTTAAAATAATTATAGTAATGAAGTAAATATGGTAATAAGATAACTAATGAGATACAAATATTATTATTATTGATTACGACAAATATTATAATTATTGATTATGATTCTCTCTCAACTCTAAGTTATGTGGGTGTGGAGCAAGACTAGTAACTGTGCGACTCATTATAGATGTAAAGTGCCTTGTATATTGACTGTTGTGAACCTCTTGTTGAATCACTTGTGACACAAAAGATTACTGATGTGTGTATTTGTGTGGGTGATTAAATATGTATGTGTATGTATATATGCATACGTATATATATGTACATGTATGTATGAGTATGTGTACATGTATATATAACATTAATAATTTTGTAACTAGCGTCAAAAGATTGTTATTTGCTTAGCTAAACGAACTAGAGGGTTCAGTTCCTGAACCGATTATGTGCCGACTACGTCTTTTTTTCAGCTCCTAGATCAGCGCTTCGAGCTAGTAATTTAAAAGTGAGTAAATACTCTGGTATTAATTTAGCTATGAGAGTTATCTCTCACCTATCTGTCTCTCATCTCATCCTCCTTCTCTATGTACATTAATTACATAATTAAATCCCCAATGCCAGAACAGATTATACGGTAACTGATTATATGAAAGAATTCCATTACATCAAATACTAACTTCTTAATGCATTACAATTCAGATTATCATACATTTATTCTTTGTTCATGTAAAGCTTATTACAGGTTCATAAGATAACATACAATTACATACAGTTTACATTCACTAAATATCAGTTATCCAGCTATCACACACTGACATTTATATTCTGTATCAGTTAGCATACTCACACTTACTTTCAGTGTCAGTTATCATACACTTACACCTACATTCAATGTCAGTTACACTTTAAAAGACAGTTTCCCTTCACTCAGACTCACATCCGATCACCCATAAAGTGACTGTCACGACAGACTGGCATAATGTGAATGTCAACACACAACAATATATTGAGAGATTGTGGACGATTATATAAAACAATCCTGGTAAAATAAGTCTATTTGCCAGATGGTCCAGGAGCCCATCATATATGTTTTCGCTCTCCACGAAATACCATTTATAGTTTCCAGTGACGAAGGTAATTGGTTTTCCCAGTTTGGTGTTGTTGTAATACTGAGGAGGGAGGCGGTGAGGAATGAGTTTAGTGAGAGCCAAGAGTCGTTTCTCCACCTACTGAGGTGAGATGCTGATGATGTTTAGTGAGAAATAAGAGTCGTCTTCCACTTATAGAGTTGAAACAGAGCTTGTGTTTAGTTAGAGATGCGAATTGTCACTAACCTACTGAGGTAAAACAAAATGGTGTCTAGTGTGAGAAGAGAAACGTCTCTCACTTACTGAGGAGAGATACAGATGATGTATAGTGAGAGATGAGAGTAGTCTTTCATATACTAAGTCGGAGGCAGTGAAAGACATCTGGTATTTATTTAGCTATGAGAGTTATCTCTCACCTATCTGTCTCTTATCTCATCCTCCTTCTCTTACCGCTTTCCCTCCTGTTTCCATGGATCGCTCCCCGAGCCATATTTCCCACGCTCCTCCCATGTCCTACGCTCCATCCCCGTCTCACGCTCCCACGCCCCCCCCCGTCCCACCGTGGTTTCTGCTGCTTTCAAGCTTCGTTTTCACATCCCAAATCCTTATCCTGACCCCTCCAAAGAGCTATATAGTCTTAATGGCTTGGCACTTTCCCCCTGATAGGTTTCTCGCTCACTCTTCCTTCCCCACGTTCCTCCTGCCTTGGACGTGATTTTTACTTGACTTTAACCCTCTTTCCTTCCTTCCATTTACTAATTTTCTTCTTCTTATGCCTATTCTCCCTATTTTAAATTATAAAACACAAAATTTTTACACATTTTGATCATTAGTTTATGACACGCAAATAGTAGAAAAATAAAGTGAAGTAATTTAAAATGCTCAAATTTTCCTCACGGAAAATAATGGCTTACAAAGAGCATCGACGCAGAAAAGGCCTGAACAGTTCTAAATGATTCACTGGAAGCCATTTATTTAATCATTGTCTCTCAGCAGCAGGACAGCGGCGAAGGGCCCGTGATTAATACTGAGAACAAGTTGCAATCTGGAGATGGCAATCGCAGGTGGAAGTATTTTCTCAGAATTTTTAGGTTCAGTGCAAAAGTGCCGCTAATTCCAAGTAGCAATTCATATCAACAACACTGAAGTTAGTTTAACAAACATAGTAAGACATAGTAATAGTGTCTATATATTTTTATGTCCGCAACTCACATTCATCTGCCCTGACATTTCTGCATGATTTGTTAATTTTGAATTACACCTTATTTAGACTTCGCTGCTACTGCAGCATTAATTACTTTTGCCTTTGTTAGTTCGTCAACTCACATTCGTTGTCATGTTATTTCTGAAACACCCATTATGCCTTTGTTTTCTTGCATCGAACATCACCTTTGCCTTACGCTTTCTTTAACACTCATTACATATCTATTTCTGCTACAAAAACCAAATATATATGTACATTCTATCACATTATAATATAAACTGTTTCAATATCTGCATCTGTTGTATTATCCTCCTTAACGCTACAATAATAATTGTTTACAATATGTTGAGAGACAGACTATGACTCCAATTCTGTTCATGTGATGTGAACAACAAATTTAATGGCGTGGAAAATATCGTACATTTGTAAAGATAATTGTATTTTTTTTATAGGTATGTGTTGTTCACCTTGCAAAACACTTCCAATTGGACGTCCAAGTTTACCTGACAACGACAAACGAGAGAACGACTTCCAGTTTAATTAACAGGTAAGAGTTTACATTTTGTCATCCGCAGCGCACAATCTACTCTATAAAGTTTACTGTAAAGTGTGTACGTTTAAGGGAATCCTTAAGCGATTATTATGTTTATATGCCGTAATATTTAGACAAATATTACGGCATAGAAATATCATTCAATATATATTTACATATTGAATATATAAATATATAATACGATGGTCGAATGTTAAAATTTGCCGCCATATATGTTGAATTGTTCGACCGTGGACGGTGGGTCGTCCATGGTAGATAATCCACGAGCAATAAACCCTATGGCCGTATTTTAACAGTTATCGTCTACAAATGAAGAACATTCAACAAATGCCATTTTCCTAGACATGAAATAGTTTAGTGAAAAATAGTAAAGTCTACAGACAGTCATCCCATTTTCAGTATACGAAAGTATGAATGTGTAAGTGAATTGGTTAGCCCATACATAATAAAGCCTCCCAGTTGTAATAAATAGGTAAACAGGAAGATTAGTTGTGTATTAGACTATACCTGGAGACCCAGGTGAGGTGAAGGTCTGATTAACAGTTAACCAGTCACATAATAATAATAATAATAATAATAATAATAATAATAATAATAATAATAATAGTAATGTTTATTAAGGTAAAAACACATACAAAATGAGTTACAAAGTGATGGATTTCAATGAGAATGATGAATTTCTAGACAGAGTTAGTATATACTGTGCCTACAACCACTAATACTCACAGCGTTTCGGGCAAGAGATCAGTTAGACATCTGCAAATGTATTTCTTGATATCGAGTTAGTTTTACAACAATCGTCTTGAGAGCATCGTGCAGTTGTTAATGTAACTCATTTCATTCGTGGTTACATCATGCATCGTTGCTGTGACCGCTCAATAAAGCGGTCACAGTCACAAAACTTTAGCCTGCCAGAGTCCTCATCAAACGAGCTGTGGTAACAACAGGAGCAAATAATTGCATCTCTGTGCAACTTCAAGCAACATAAATTATTGTAAATTGCTTTCGAGGTCGCTTTGTTCGTTGCTAGGGATGCGTCGCAAACTACCGACTGCATAGCGCAAAGACGAATATATTGGCGTGCATTTTTGGTTGCCAAAGCGATGGTTTCGCTTCCTGCAGGCTCGGGGTTCAATCCCCCGAGGGTCCAAGTGTTTGGGTATCGTTTGATTCACTCCATCCTCACATTTAGGTGTGTTTTCCTTCTGTTCTTCTCATCTGTTATAGTCACATTTCTTAGCGTTTACTCTTCGTAATTACCTCTCTGGATATCTCACAGCTCTTGCCAGCAACAAGGAACGCTGCAGGAAATCCGCTATAAGGTGTTGGCTTCTCTCCACAAAGAAATAAAAAGTCTCGTGATTACATTAACATGTCTTGTTCACTTGCTATGTCGCTTCCCGAGGCTCTGTGTTAGAGTTCTGACGTTAGTGATATCATTATTGCACTGAGTTTAGGGTTATGGTAGCGCTTTGGTTGTCAATAAGGCGCTGGGTTTGGGTTGAGGTAGAGCCCTTGGTTGTCACTAATACGCCTGGTTAGGGTTGTGGAGCGGCCTCGGTTAATCCTTTTGATGCTTTGTCTTGAACGTGGATTAACAAAATTTAAGAGAAAAATTTGGCGAATCTCGATTTTAATGGTGTTTTTCCAACACTTGGTCGACAAAGGGGAGAGATAATGAGGCTTTTGAAGTTTCGGAAAGGTGCAGAGACGACGTAACCAGCACATTATATCATGGTGAAAGACGTGAGGCTTGGCTTGGTGACAGACAAGGCATAGAAATAGGTGTTAGACTAGATGTAAGGTTGTGTGCTAGACTAGATGTAAGGTTGTGTGCTAGACTAGATGTAAGGTTGTGTGCTAGACTAGATGTAAGGTTGTGTGTTAGACTAGATGTAAGGTTGTGTGTTAGACTAGATGTAAGGTTGTGTGTTAGACTAGATGTAAGGTTGTGTGTTAGACTAGATGTAAGGTTGTGTGTTAGGCTAGATGTAAGGTTGTGTGTTAGACTAGATGTAAGGTTGTGTGTTAGACTAGATGTAAGGTTGTGTGTTAGGCTAGATGTAAGGTTGTGTGTTAGACTAGATGTAAGGTTGTGTGTTAGACTAGATGTAAGGTTGTGTGTTAGACTAGATGTAAGGTTGTGTGTTAGACTAGATGTAAGGTTGTGTGTTAGGCTAGATGTAAGGTTGTGTGTTAGACTAGATGTAAGGTTGTGTGTTAGACTAGATGTAAGGTTGTGTGTTAGACTAGATGTAAGGTTGTGTGTTAGACTAGATGTAAGGTTGTGTGTTAGACTAGATGTAAGGTTGTGTGTTAGGCTAGATGTAAGGTTGTGTGTTAGACTAGATGTAAGGTTGTGTGTTAGACTAGATGTAAGGTTGTGTGTTAGACTAGATGTAAGGTTGTGTGCTAGACTAGATGTAAGGTTGTGTGTTAGACTAGATGTAAGGTTGTGTGTTAGACTAGATGTAAGGTTGTGTGCTAGACTAGATGTAAGGTTGTGTGCTAGACTAGATGTATGAGTTATGTGCCAGATTCGATGCAAGTCAAAGTGCTAGTACCGAGTCCAAAAATAGGTGACAGGCAATATGTAAATACAAGTGCTAGTATTAGATATTAGACTAATGCGGTAGAAACTAGACTAGATGAAAGTCTAATACTAGGTACAAAAATAGAAGCTAGAGTCTGTGCAATGCTAGGTGCTAAACTAGGTACGAGATAATAAACGAAGCTTTGAAAAAAAATCGTTCCCGTGCGCTGATAGTTGCGATTTAATTCTCTTACTTTTAACGATCCCCCTCTGGAAAGTGTGGCAGGAGAACAGAGGCCCACAACAGCTGGCCACTTTGCAAGACTGTTTGGTACATGTGGCCTTCGTATCCTGTTCACCATTTTGCTTTTCGAAGTGAAAGTAGAGAGACGTCGCTATATGCGAACCGGTGATAACAGTCATGTGGATTATGAGTGCAGGGAAAGACTAGGAACATATACTATGTAGAGCTTCTATAAACTAAAGGAGATCAGCAGGAAGGGTCGAGGAGGAGAAGGGACCCAACTTCTTCCTGAGGCGTCTTTCAGGGCAGGATTTACAGGCCAGGTCGGACACTACTCGAGCTTGAAGGGAAACTCATATCCGCAAAAAGAAGGGTTTTTACCCTTCGCTCTCTTATTCAGAAAATCATCAGAAATGTAAAGGAATTATATTCAAGTCTGGATGGATGACTAAATATTATATCCAGGTTATCTTGAGGTTATCTTGAGATGATTTCGGGGCTTTAGTGTCCACGCGGCCCGGTCCTCGACCAGGCCTCCACCCCCGGGAAGCAGCCCGTGACAGTTGACTAACACCTAGGTACCTATCTTACTGCTAGGTAACAGGAGCATAGGGTGAAAGAAACTCTGTCCATTGTTTCTCGCGGGCGGCCGGGATCGAACCCGGGACCACAGGATCACAAGTCCAGCGTGCTGTCCGCTCGGCCGACCAGCTCCCAAGGTAACTACTACAGAGATCTATATCTTTAAATATCTACTTAACACTCTTCAAATATCTACTTAACACTCGTGAAGAATTTCCAAATGATTAATTCAGCGGAATCATTGAAGCGTCCATATGTCTCCCTTACTACCAATCAAAGACGTGTTGCTGCCCAGATCAGTCTTTGAAAAAACTCAACTTCAATATGAAGAAATACTGAATGTATACCGGTCGTGTTGTATGACATCAATTCTTTTGGTCTGTCTCTTCTCTCCGCTAGAAAATAAATTTCATAGTAAATTCAACAACTATTCGATATTAGAATAAGTTCATTCAACTCACCCGATAACAGCAGAGATAAAATAAAATAATTCATTATAATTTTAGATACGTATATTAAAAGTAGAAATAATAACTGAGGCAATAGATTATAGAATAAACAGGAACATCATTTACTCCATAACAAAATCCTCACTCATTTAGGGAAAGTGTTTTTCAATCAACCGCTACGATAAATACAGCAGTAATCACCGTGTTTATTGTATATTAAACGCTCAGCTTTATGATTTGATTGTCTGATAATAATTTAGAGGTTTTAATGGTGTTCCCGCAATCTGTGTAAATTTTGAATAAGCGTATTGTATCATGGTCAAAAATGAATTATAATACATTCTCTCTCTCTCCCTCTCTCTTGATATTATATATATATATATATATATATATATATATATATATATATATATATATATATATATATATATATATATATATATATATATATATATGTATCCCTCCTCTCGTTCCTCTCTCACCTCTCCCCAGTCTTCTTCTCTTCCCTTTCTCCCTTCTGCACCTTTCATCCTTTCATTCCCTCTCTCCTCCTCCCTCCCTCCAACTACCCTCTTTCCCTCAGAAAATTCCCCTTTTAATAATACATTTTAGTATATCTGGAGAGTTACACAATGTGTCAAGAGCTAACTACTTGATGCTAAAAGATCCTCATTTCACAGGATGGGTATTGTCATTCAGGGTCCTGTGATTAGTAGCTTGTACTGTTTTTTTTTTTTGTTTCATTTCGAAGATAAAATCAAGAATACAAATGTGAATACAGTAGCAATAAGAATAGATAGTCGCCATCATGCAATAGAGTTAGTCATACCGGGACATGACTGGCGAACTGTGGATGCATTGTAAAAATATGCTAAAAAAAACGAGGATATGCTGAGAACATTATAAGGATATGTTCAAAACAAGAGAGTGTTTGAAGTGACTGCAAAACTCAAGGTTTAATTTTACGAAGCACTGAAAATAGCTAATAGAATCTCAATAGCAAACAAATGTGCTATTTCACAAATTATAAAAATCGAAACTGGTAGCTATGTAGATACCGATATATCTTAGAAGGTGACAATGGGAAGAACCCCGATAGACCAATACCACCTTCACAAATAAAATTAATATATGACTGTCATTTCATGTTAGCATATATATATATAACAATATAAAAGTTAAAAAGAAAAAAAGTCAAACATCCTAATATTTAAAGGGGAAAAAAACTCTTGAAACATAAATACACTCTAAAAATACTGTATGAAGACACTGGCTTCTGAAAATATATATCATACGCTTAGAAGCTTCTACGAGCCGTCTCTTGTCTTGTACCCTGACGGAAAAAACTTTAGTCCCGAAAAAAAATCTAAGATCCGCTTAAGGAGAAACATTTATTGCAGAGACATTATTCTGCTCGAAGAACTGTATATTTTGCTCTGATCAGGGAATATACAGAGGAATTCGTTGCCTATACGACAGGCAAAGGAACGCGAGGTATATATGTGAAACAAACGACATGGGGCACACACGCAATTATTATAATGTATTGACATACATGTGACGCAAGTAACGGGCACGTAATATATACAAAAATAACGTACTGTGTATAAGTAACACAAGAAATGTTTGGTATATTCATAACGCAAGCAAGGAATGAAATATAATTAAAACAAGTAACGTGTGTTGCATATTCATTATATAAGTAACGCATGGAATATAGAAAACGCAAATGACGTGTGGAATATTCATAACAAATTACTCATGGTGTATAAGTAACATAGAGTAATGTGTGTTTGTTACGTAACTATGATAAAATTGTTACGTGTATGCCACATACATTTACGTGTATGCCACATACATTTACGTGAATGTCACATAGATTTACATGTATTCTCAATACATTTACGTGTATGCCACATACGCGTAAATTAAGTAACTTTTGGAATATGTTTAACGCGAGTGTTTAACACGGCGATAAACTTCGTAACATCGAGATTCTTAGCGGTGCAGAATTGCTCTTAAAAAACCAACAAATATAGAAGCTATTATTTGGAAGCGGCGCACATAAAATACAACGATGCAGTTCAGCAAACGTAGGAGCTTTTCAACAACGCTTTGCCTCCTTTACAAGCATCTCAGATGGCCAAGTGGGGACGAAACCTAGGTAATGGACAGTGAACCTTTCTTGCTGTTCCTACACCACCTGACCAAACTACCGCTTCCACATTCACTCTTCACTTGCACCAGCTGAACAGGCTACAGCTCCCTATTCGTTCCTCACCTGTAGCACTTGATAAAAATGCTGCTTCTCCTTCCTTTCTCGCCCACTCCTCGCGCGCTACAAATAAGAATGTTGCCCATTCATTCCGGACATTCTCCATCAGGCCGGAAGAAGCTCTCAACAATGACAGCTGAACCACACATCGGGAAATGAAGAAACGACGATTGATAATGGTGCACGACAGACCCTGTCCTGCTTTGTCAGGACAGGACAGACCCTGTCCTGCGTTTGGGTCTGCAGGACAGACACAAACGTAGTCGTTTCTGCATTTTCTGTCGTGTGGTTACAATATCATATTTTCAGCCACGTTGTGACTCATCGTCTGCACAAGCTCTTAACTTATTTCTGAATACACATATTCAACAAGATATAATATGCTTGATATCATATCCTTGATAAGCTTGATATGATACGTTTGATATGCAACAAGAGCATCTTTTTCAGCAGTGTTTTCTTCGGCATTTCTTAGCGGTTTCGGGTTCCATAATTGCCTGCATGAACTAAGAGAGTATTTTGAGACATTTTATATAAACACTGGCATGCTAAAGGTAGTTTATCTCGTGCATTTCTGGTTGATATACCGAATTGACCTATTAAGTTTTATTGGCTTAGATGGAAGCCTCTGATGCAAAAGCAGACTAAGGCTTCGATGACCAAGATGACAAATAATCTTAACTACAGCTTGACACATGTAAACATAAAGTGATCCAGCTAATATTTTTTGTTACAGAGAGGTGCAGGCCATGGTATAAAAGTAGCACAAAACTGAAATAAACGACGCTCTCAAAATTATACAGACCAAGGGGATATATATTCTTTGAGAGTTGTAATCGACAGATTCGTGTACACAGTGTTTATTCTTAGTCGTGTTCAATGTCTAGTATCACAGTATATTGCTGGCTTGTTAGTAAGCTACTGTGATATCTATAGGAACTCCAGTGTGGTTAACAGGCAGAAAACCCAATACCCAGAATATATTGCATTTACTTACATCCAAAATCAAGTTCTGGGATGCGCCATATGTGACATGAATGCTGGTAGAATCTCTTCATCTCTTCGTTCTCTCTTAATGTATACAAACGTCGTTGATTTTGTTTCTTCATCAAGTAGAAGTGTTCGTTTGTAATCTTATAAGAGTTACTCGAATTTTCTTAGCAGCTAACCATCAAAAATATATATTACCTATTTGTTTGTCTTATACGTACCTTGCCAACACATCCGCAGTATAAACAAAAATGTGTATGAAAGGATGGACAAATTATACAATTATAGATATGAATAAAAGAGAAAGATGAACAGAAGTACGAATAAGTATAAACAAAAATGGAAAGAATATTTCTGAAAGGAAAGAGATAATACCTTCGTAACAGGAGAAGCCAGTCAAGTAAACAGACAAAGCGGCCTCCCAGAGCCCTCTCCCGCCGGCCCGTAACGACGGTAATGTCCTCGACCACCACCAGAGATCCCCGAGGAGAAATATTGTGTTCCCTGCTCAACAGGTTCCCTTTGCCGAGCTGGTCTGCTGGGCTCAAGACACACTCCCACTCGCCCGGTGCCCTCCTGAGGACCTTCTAATCTCGAGCTCTATGCTGTGTACGCTCACCAGATGATGCTTGGACATTTTAATACAAATTTCTTTGAACAATTCACTTTTGCTCGTTTGTTAACTAGTCGTTAAAGTAACAAAATATCACCTAGTGCCACCAAGCGAATACACTCTTTATGCTAATATCTCGTTCAGTTCCCAGTATTCTAATCCTTGTAAGTTTGGTCATCCTTATAAATGATTTTTATATCTATTCATCAGCTTCTCTAAATACAATATATATTTCAAGAACGTAATTATCAAGATCAAAGAACCGAAATAACAGAAGTTGCGTACACATTTCAGCAGTGAGAGAAGAAGGGAGAAGTACCACAAATAGAACGAGATAGGTAGAGAGATAGCGAATGAGAGAGAGAGAGAGAGAGAGAGAGAGAGAGAGAGAGAGAGAGAGAGAGAGAGAGAGAGAGAGAGAGAGAGAGAGAGAGAGAAAGAGAGAGAGAGAGAGAGAGAGAGAGAGAGAGAGAGAGAGAGAGAGAGAGAGAGAGAGAGAGAGAGAGAGAGAGAGAGAGAGAGAGAGAGAGAAGATTGTGGGGCGAAAATAAAAGAAAATCTAACTTTCCTCTCTAAAATTGTCCAAAACGAAATTACAACTTCACAGCCCCAGACGCTCTCTAATTAAAAAAGATCCTGGTCTTTGATGGAAGGACATGAGATTTCGAATAAAAAATATCTCAAACGATCATATCCGATATCTCAAATTTTTTTCATAAAAATGATATTTCTCCGCTCCCAAATACATTGCTCATTTCGTTTTCGCCAGATTACAGCTTAATAATAATCATCTGAGGTCTAAGCGAGTGTCTCTGACTGCCATACAAACATTTGGGGTGCTGCCAAGTTGTCTTCTGCTTGTTTGAGTTATCTGGAGCAAAGTCTCATTTACCGGGAAGTTCTAAGAAACTTAAACAATATTCGTCAAGGAAATGTAGGCACATAGAATGAAGGAGAGAGTGTTCCTTACAGGATAGCAGAGGCTCAGCAGGGGAGAGGGTCTACAGTAGAACGTAGGGAATTATGTTCCTTGTGGAATAGCAGAGTCAGTAGGGTAAATGCTCACTCTCAAAAAAAAGGGATGAGTGTTCCTTATAAGATAGCAGAGAGTCAGCAGCGTAAACTCTCACTCAAGAAACTAGGGGATGATTGTTTCTTATAAGATAGCTGAGTATCAGTAGAGTAAACTCTCACTCAAGAAACAAGGGGATGATTGTTCCTTATAAGATAGCGGAGTATCAGTAGAGTAAACTCTCACTCTAGAAACAAAAGGATGAGTGTTCCTTATAAGGTACCACAGAGTCAGCAGGATAGACTCTCACGCAAGGAATGTAGCAACAAATACTCGATAAAGTAAAGCAAAGCTATGTGTGAACAGGGTAGCCTCAGACTCAAGGAACATATGGATGAGTTTCTTAAAGACTCAACAACTTAGTATCTGGCGCAAGGTTCGGTTTAATATATACATAACAATTTCCTATTGTAGTATATGACGAAATGTGTATAAAACATACACCTTTGAGCTCCCATGATATGAACGAATAATGCATATTATTACATATACATGTAATAAATACATATTAATGCATATCCAGGTGTATTTTGTCTAACACTGACGCCTTGGCCCACTTCCGGAAAATATTTTGCTTGTGGAGGACTCAAGGACGCGACACTGACGCTCAAGGACGCGACACTGACGCTCAAGGAAGCAACACTGACGCTCAAAGACGCTACACTGACGCTCAAGGACGCGACACTGACGCTCAAGGACGCGATACTGACGCTCAAGGAAGCAACACTGACGCTCAAAGACGCTACACTGACGCTCAAGGACGCGACACTGACGCTCAAGGACGCAACACTGGCGCTCAAGGACGCAACACTGACGCTCAAGGACGCAACACTGACGCTCAAGGACATGACACTGACAATCAAGGACGCAACACTGACGCTCAAGGATGCAACACTGACGCTCAAGGACGCAACACTGACGCTCAAGGACGCAACACTGACGCTCAAGGACGCAACACTGACGCTCAAAGACGCTACACTGACGCTCAAAGACGCGACACTGACGCTCAAGGATGCAATACTGACGCTCAAGGACGCAACACTGACCACACGTATATTAGATCCTGGGCTTAGTACTGTTAGATGGAGGCTCACATACTTAAGTGTTTAAATGGTTGCCAGAATAGTATGTTATCTTAATGAAAAATAAAAGAATACCATTTAATTTCACAAATGAAAACTTTGCAGTTAAATTACCTCTAATAAAATGATCAGTTCTTGCCTTATAGTAATATATTTAAGCTTAAATATTCATATAGCATGTTGAAAACAGAGCCTTTTGAAAAGAATACTTCTGCATATCAAAACCTTTGCGGCCATGAAACATTGAACATTTGATTTACAATAATGTCTATATATATAATACAATATTCTTCTGTTCAAGGTTGGTTGCCATAAATTTGAAGATAGCCTCACGTAACTTTGTATATGTGACTGGTGATTGCATAGGAAGTGTGCACACTCATCCTCACAAGGACAGTGTAAGTGAAATGTTCTGCGACGTGACCGCAGAGTTTAGCGATTATTCATTCTTGTTGAACATTTTGCTCAGCATTCAGAAACATTACCCGAAGTGTTCCATTGTTTGCATAAGCAGTTTTATGCATGCATATTTGTGTCAAAAAATGTTTTTTCTCAACTCGCTGTTTGGGTAGCAGAGTTAATTGACTGCCTTTCGTAACTGAATGACTGTTCAAAGGTTTTTCGGCAAGTTACCTGGATCTCTTCCTAAGAGGCAGGAAATATATAGAATACAGAAGGGAGCAGGAGCTTTCTTGGTAGCGACAAATACGTTATGTGAACCTTGTATACTCTTTTCTATCACCTTATCTTTCTCTCTCTCTGACACCCGGACTCTTTTCCTTTACGAAATCTATTACATATTTTTCTTCTAACTCACACAAACAGATACACATGCACATCCAAAGGATGCAGCTGTCTAACTTCCAGGTACCTATTTACTGAATACCTTTGCCCATTTGTTTCTCCCTCGCCCGGAATTCGAACCCGGGGCATCAGGAGAACGAGTCCCGAGTGCTATCCACTCGCCCGCTAGGCCCTGTGTGCGTGTGGCCGTACTTGACGTGTGAGTGTATAATGTACTCTGCCAGATGAGGACAGGTGTAACCTTCAAGCATCAATCTCTGAGTTTTTGTGCAATACCCGAATTGATTTCACATGAACAGGCACGACATACAGAAGTTGGTAGGTTTTCACGCAACAACTCTGCAATTGCCAATTTAAATTCATAACACTCAAGAAAACTAGTTTTAGTTAGAGGCATTTAGACCAACATTTGTTAAGGGATTGCATCCAAGGTGTCAGTTAAAGGATCCAATTAATTCGTATTAGTACGCGTACAAATCTCTTGTCCAGATCATGAAAGATTATATAGTATGTGTTTTCAAAATTTATGGCCAGAGTATGATGAATTGAATATTTCACTTAATTTTCACCAATATCAGTGCACTAATGAAAAAAAAAACTAATTTTGACAAAGAATTAGGGAAACCGTTACCACTGCTAAAAATGGTAATGGCATCTCAATAATTTGATACACACACACACACACACACACACACTCACACACACACACACACACACACACACACACACACACACACACATATGTGTGTGTGTGTGTGTGTGTGTGTGTGTGTGTGTGTGTGTGTGTGTGTGTGTGTGTGTGTGTTTGCGTGAGAACGTGTGCTGGCGAGCGATCCCTTTTATATATGTTATTGCTGCCGGGGAAGTCACATACAAATTCTTCCACTCCACACATATTTCACCTGACAAAAACCTGCGCAGTTTTCAGCCTGTCACACGGACGGCCAGACCCACTCGATAGCGCTCTCTCAACTGCACAATAAAAGGGAAATATTATCTTTGTATTGTCATTCTAGTCTATACCGCTTTCGGATATTTTTGTCCTCCTATTCGTACTCACTACATGTTGAGGTGTGTGTGTGTAGGAGTGAAGACAAGTCTATACTGAGGTCATACATGCACACACATATGAAACTACATATACTCGCCCGTATGGAGACTGCATATGCACATGGACTCTACCATTCCACAACAACATATTCACCATAAATGCATCATAGACACGAACAGTTGTCATTTACAAATGTTGAGACTTAATTAGTCATTAGTGCCAGCATTCGCATCCTCACACCGAATTCCCTTTGAATGACGTTCCCGAGACCAATGAAGTGGCAGACAAATGGTTGCTAGAGTTCAATGTCATTAAATGCAAGATAATGAAGAAGAAAGAAAGAAGACCAGGAGATATCAACCCTGTGTTGAAAAGACAACTACAGGAATCTGAGAGAAAAAATTATTTTAAGTAGATTGAACACCAGCAATAACAGCACAATCAAATATATACAGAGGAACAACAAGTGTATGCCGGAAGATGTAAGTCATTTGAATGGCACTTAGAAACCAAAATAAGGTCTGTTTTAAGGGGACTCGTTATAGCCTATATTAGACTAATTCGGGAATATGTAGCAGTGGTCTGTAACCCAAAGGGTAACAATAAAATTGGTGCCAGAATGAAAAGAGTTAAGAAATATTATCACAGTGTACAAAGTATTAATGGACATAGATCAAATGAACTGGGACAGCCTCATTATTTTGAGATAAAGCAAGACAAACGCTGAAGATGAAACCAATAAAGATATCAAAGTATAAAATAATGGAGATTATACACTCACACTGAACAGGGTCAATCAATAACTTGAATGCACTGTAAATGAAGTTATGAAAACCCCTTCAATTCACAAACTTATGACTCGCTTCGACACAAATTCGAACGTCAGAAAAGCTAAATTTCACCGCGCCAGATTCAATAAATTAGTAAGCGGGGGCATAAAGTGCTAGATCCTACTGTCTTGTATTCCTTTCTAGATAGGCATTGCTTGAAAAGCACATCCTCACAGGCACACACAGCCACATATGCACACAAACACACATTTGGGGGGTAGCTGAGTGGACAGCGCGTAGGACTCGTAATTCTGTTACCCGGGTACGATTCCCGGACCAGGCACAAACAAATGGGCAAAGATTCTTCCACCCTGAATGCCCCTGTTACCTAACAGTAAATAGGTACCTGGGAGTAAGACAGCTGTTACGGAGCTGCTTCCTGTGTGTGTGTGAGTGTGTGTGTGTGTGTGTGTGTGTGTGTGTGTGTGTGTGTGTGTGTGTGTGTGTGTGTGTGTGTGTGTGTGTGTGTGTGTGTATGTTTGTGTGTGTGTATGTGTTTGTGAAATTTAATTAGTATTTAGTAACAGTTGATTGACAGTTGAGAGGCGGGCCGAAAGAACAAAGCTCAACCCCCGCAGGCACAACTAGGTTAATACACACACACACACACACACACACACACACACACACACACACACACACACACACACACACACACACACACACACACACACACATTCCCACACACACATGTATACAAATTCAAATTTTTGGAACTTGGTGCAGAGGCGAGTCTGCCGGACACATGATTCTAACTTGGAAAGATAATGATAGAATAACATATAACGTTGCTATACAACATAAAAATCCCACACTGTCAGCTAAACATGCAAGGAAGACCATCACAGCAAACGTTTCAACAAATCGGCCCAAGGACAATACCCAGGAATGAATATCGAGTCAGATATATATATATAAAACGACAACAAAGAATCCTTAAACAGGGACAATACGTTAGCTATTAAATACACAGAAAATAGACCTGAGAGACATGAGTTACTCAAGACATCACGTCATTGGAAAATATCTGAAATATGAAAGTTATGAACACAACTTAAATATTATTAGAAATCTTTGACACCAAATGTACACGGCCGAGTACACACGTGGAAAATGTGTGTCTGAATAAGTCGATGGATTTTAGAGCGAGTTTGTACATCAATGGATGTACAAACAATGTATGTACATCAATGAATGTACATACAATGGATGTACAATGGATGTACATCCACCTCTCGGTTTCATCGAGAGGTGGAACCGAAGAGCTGAAGCTCAGTACCAGCAAAGTGAGTTCACACACAGACCTAAATATTCTTGGCTGAGAGGCAGAGCCCAGGAGCTGGAAATTCATCCCTACGAGCACAGTTATGTGACTACAGTTAAGCGAGTTCCACACGGACAGGAAAGAGAACAAAAA
Source organism: Procambarus clarkii (assembly GCF_040958095.1). NCBI lineage: Eukaryota > Metazoa > Arthropoda > Malacostraca > Decapoda > Cambaridae > Procambarus > Procambarus clarkii. The sequence goes on from NC_091232.1 coordinate 7,456,919, forward strand.
CATGAATATATTTGCATGTATTAATTATGTGCATTTAATTATTATTTTTGAATTCGCGCCACCATTTGCTTAATTATATTAATCGAAAAATAAACGTAAATCACTTTCCAAATAATTAAGACTATTCTTATGTTCAACAAAATAACGCATAATAATCTTAAATTACTTCACAGTAGAAGAAAAATATCCTTTTCATTATTAGTCTTATTTCCAACATAAGTGATGATAAAACATCTTAAAAAAAAAAAAAAAAATGTTTCATTATATATCTATCAGAGAAAGATAATCTCTGTCTGTTGGAGATCAGATGTTTAGGGGTAGCATCACATCTATATTTGTACGAGGAAATCGCCTGGGGTCCGAGACGGAAATATACTGGCCGAGGCACGAGAAATATTGTCAATAATAGACACCCCCCTAATCAATTTTCATGGTCATGAATGAAATAACTGGTGCGTTTTCCCTAGATTTTTTAGTGACTTTGATAATCATTTTTCTGAGACACATACAATTGTTTCAGGCTTCTAAATAATAATTTGTTTGAGAGAAGGGAGATATAAAGCAATGGGGGGGAAGGAAGAGGGGAGGACGAGGGATGAGACAAAGTGTAGGATGAAGGAGATGAGGGAGAGAGGAAGGGGGGATGGGGTAGGAGAAGGAGAGGCACCAAGTAGGGGACCAATTGTATGGGGGATGCATGGGTCAAAGGGGAGATTGGGAAAGCAGGCGGGGGGGACGCAGGGGAGGGAAATAGGCAGGGAGGAAGAATGGGAAGACGAGGCGAAGGATGAATGGGGAGGAGGACTAAGGGGAACAGAACTAAGGGGAACAGAACTAAGGGGTCAAAGGGGTGATGTGTTGAAGAGGGAAAAGGTGGAAAATACTAGAAGAGACCCAACCACAGCCGGGTAACTCTTCTTATAAATGGATATACTTCTCTGCTTGAGGTTGGGGCTCGAATCCTGGTGAGATTATAAAGATTACAGTGATTTACAGCTTGGGAACTATTCATGCAGTGTCTCACACTCATAGGCACACAGTGATCTCAGCATGTGCTAGGATTGTATGAAAACTGCTCAAGATGCATCACGAGTGTTGCCGGGTATTGGTTGGTCATGAAAGTCGCGTGGAAAGCACGTGAGTTCGAGCACCAACCAATACTTACAGGCTGGTGTAGTCAAATTAGTACTGTGGTAGCCAGTGGAGTGATCCCGGGCCTCCCAGGTAAATAAATATATATATATATATATATATATATATATATATATATATATATATATATATATATATATATATATATATATATATATATATATATTTCGCTTCGGTAGTCATATCCATATGAAAGAGGTTTCCAGGAGAGCAAACACAAGAGGGAAGGTTGGGAGTCCTGAGAGCGCTAGAGGCGAGCACAAGCACCTCCCTCGGACCCCTGTAAGAAAGTTTGAAGATCCTCCAAAAGGCGGAAGAGAAAGTAAGTGAGGCATTGCCGTTTCAAAGGTCCTATAACGTGGGAAAGTGAACTGCATAGTTTTATTGTTTAACCTCTGGTTTTCATTTAATTTTTTTTTCTAGCTTTTCACTCACCCTTTTCCCTCTGTGTTATATATAATATTATATAGTCTCTTCGCTCTTGATATTTTCCATTGTCTTATCTCTTTTATTTTTCCTCTCTATTTTCTCTTTCTTTTGTGTTCGGCTATCACGTCTGGACGTCTTCTCTAGGGTATATAAATCTTTTGCTCTTTGTAAAAGAGGACGTCGAATTTTTCTCACATAAAATAGTATATTTCTCCATCTACGTTCAGAGATTATTGATATTTTCAGGTAAAAGAATAAGGGCATTGATGTCTTATCGTCTGTTTTAAACATAATAGAGTAAGTTTCTTGTCTTAAATGGGTGGAACATATATGGCAGAGTTTGCAAAAGGATTTTTCTCACTTTTCCTCTAAAAAAAAGACACTTGAAAGGAAGACATAGTTAAATGGACTCTATAACCGTGCCAATAGTTGACCATGTATTGCAGTTCCTTTGAGTGTTCTCCATTGGCAAAGTGTGGCATGAATAGATTCTAAACTTTAGTGTAGATCGAGTTAGAAAACCCAGTCTAGCGTTGTCTTAAGTGAATGCCTCGAGCCTTTGGTTTCCCATGGGACAGATTAGTAACTTCCTGTCTGAGTTCCTTAAGGAAAGTTTAGAAGTCTGTTATGACCAGATGAAAGGAAAGTTGAAAATTCTCAAACACTAGCTCGGGATATATAGAAACCCCTCTCACTCATTATAAAGAGCCATTTATTAACGTCGATAATAAGCTTATATTGAAAAAATCCATTGATAAATATACATTTTATTTTTTACTTCAATAAATGCTCAGAAATCCGAAATCAATACCTGTAGAATTTCCGCCAATGGACACGAAGTAAATAGTTTGACCTTTCTCCATTTGCGAGCTGAATGGCAGGTACATAAGGAATTTCTAAACTACCACATTGCAAGCCTTTATGTGGAGCATTTCAATGAAAATATTCGAAACCGTTGGAATTTGGTTCTATGCATTGTTTATTTGTTATCCATATCAAATGGAAAAATATTGTTATCTTGATATAGAGCCTGATAGATATTTTTATATGTAACTGTAAACTCTATAACCCCTGAAGGCTGCGACTCTAGCTTGCCAGGGTACCATGGTCCTGGAGGTGCATTACCGTAACCACTCAGCCACTGATTGTCCAAAAGTGTTACCTGAGGTACGATTTCCTGGCGGACAAGGTTCGAATCTATCAAGGGTCATAGAGTTTACAGTTTAACATTGGCTTTGAGATCATGCCAGCTCTACCAATGTTTATATATGTGTATACTCGGCTATCTCACCACTTATGAGAGTTGGAAAGATAAAATTATAATGCTACAATTATGGTACAATAAGTTTACATTGTGATAGGATAGAATTTGTTTGGTTTAGAACCAAATAGTTCTTTAATAGGCATAGATTATATTTATTATCTCTAACTTCTGTTGTTCAAGTGTTTTAGCCAAGAATTTAACAATCGATTTTAAATGCAAATTATTTTCAGCTCTGGATACATCATGCAAATAATAATTTGACCCAACTTATGATATTGATGCAAAATAGCTCTTCTAAATGAACTGAAAAGCGCTCTGCAACAGAGGGCCACCATTGAGACTCACAAATTAAAGCCAACGACCCAACTGCGTCAAAACACAACGAGATGACCCAATACCTGACAACGATAAATAGTCAACTGAATTTAATCGAGTATTTAGGTTATCGGGGAATCTTAACTATTTATTCACACTGGTACTAGTACACCTTACAAATCATAAAATAAAGCATCTTGATAATGTGTGGCTCGTTTGCAACTGATGTCAATAAATTGGAAGACTTACCACCTCATTGGTATAGCCTTTGACACTCGTCTTCTAGTTCAAGTTCAAGTATGTTTATTGAGACAAGAAAAAATACATCTCGAAGGGATAGAGTAGCATAGGCTAGTCTTAGAATGGCCAGATCAACGTCTTTTAACCTTTATTTTGTTAGAAGATTAGCCTCACCGATGATTTGTTTAGAGGTCGTTAATCCATGGTCATTCTTTCATTTATTTTTAATTTATTTGAGTAAAGAAGGAATGCATGGGAGTAGCAAAAGTACTCACCTAGTTGAACTCAGCTAGCTGTGCTTGTTGGCGTGGAGTTTTGGCTCTTTGGTCCCGCCTCTCAACTGTCAAAAGTGCATTGCTCTGGGCGTCATCTTTCTCCCTTTTCTTTCAAATTGATGCCACGTCAATGGTTAGCTAGCTGTGAACACTTGTATGCGTACTCGTCTATATGGGATCTCTACATATGCACTGGCATCATGCTGTTCATGTGTTCATGTTCTAACACCGATATCGTGAAATAATAATCAGAGAAGCACAAGTAACCTATGGCTGTATAAAACAAAGAATATGATATGAATCTCAAATATTAACTTGATATAAAAGCTAGCAAAAACTTGTGGACCCAAAAATTAAAAAGAAAAAATCTAGCGTGAAAAATCTGAATACTATTTGCTCCTCAGATTAGATTTTTCTGAAATATTATATCCCCGTCCACGAAATATGATAAAATTATATACCCCTTATCCTCGTAATATGATCCTATTTAACAGCGCTCACGGTAAAATTTTTGTTAACATTGATGTCACTGATACTATGGTATAAGGAGACCCGAGCAATATTAAAGATAAAAGTGTTGATGATGTGAGAGTTTTTGGAGGAGAAACTAATAATAATTACCCTTATCATCTTAATATTCTTGTTAATCATTGTCTATATTGACCAGCATAATCGCAAATACATTTAAATGGTGCGATGTTCATTAATGGGTTGTACACCGTTCATGATTCGGAATCCCATTCACAGTGGTTCATATATATTTGAACAGAAATTGATCTGAAAATATTTAATAATATATGTAAAAAAAATTCATATATGTAAATTCAAACATTAATTCATAAAATGAGTGCACGTTTATGAGTGAATTAGTACAGTATATTAAAATTTGAAATGTATTATTAATTTATACCAGAAAAGAGTAATAATAATATTAACGTTAAACATTAAACATTTTATACTTTTTAATAAAAAACGACAAGGCCTCGTTTGATGTGAACCTGAGTATATGGTGCAAATTGTAAAATGACGTTTTTCGGAAAACTTTACTGGAATCCTTCAGTTTTTTAGTTCATGTTATGAATATAATGAGTCCAGTAAGTCAAGGGCAACTTCAGCCTATTTGCTTGAATTGAATGTGGGGTATTCTACACTATGTCTTCACATATTTCAATAAATATTTTCATAGCGTTTTCAGCATAGCAACAAACATTAGCATTTAGTACGGCCTTTAAGGCAGCCAGTAGGCTATTAAGTCTTTAAAAAAAGCAGAAAATAAACATAAAATAATTAAAGGCTAAAAATAGCTCCTTGATTTACCTAAATTCTTATCTATAAATTTTCATGGACATTACTCAATTGTATAGTTTCTTGCGACTGCTGGAAATACTTTTCTGCTTAGCAATTCAATAAAATGTTTAGCGTGTTCAAGTTTGGCAAGTTCTTTGGAAGTATCACAAATAAAGAGGAAAACAAAGATGTATTGTAAGATGAAGTGTTGAATAGTTACCTCCTCAAAGAACCTGCTCTACTCTAGGTTACTGGTTACTCTACATCGTAGAGTAGCCTGTACGACACACTGACAGACATACAACTTCGGCATTCCATCTTATGTGTTAGGTTTGACAAATGTTCGTAGAGTGCATAAATTAATGGGCTTATATTTACTGATCATAAAAATAGACAAATGAACGATTTATCTCTTTCGTTTAATCGCAATAAAAGGAGAAAGAAGTCTCGTCACTTCAGTTCGTTCTCTGTGAATGGCTTAAATGTCCGGTTATTTTGCTCAATTGGGTCACTACCATTGAAAGAATGAGGGAAGCAATTTAGAACCCTTCTTGCAGGCAAGGGGCTAAAATAAAATTGCTTTGTAGATTTATTTTGATATATATTAATGCAATAAAAATTAGTAAACGGCATAATATGGCTAACATATAGTATTTGCAATCATTCCAATAATGTTAATATTTGTTATTTAACATTGTAATTTTCTGTTGTAAACGACGTTTAGATCAGTTAGTCTCCTCCTGAACCTGAATGATCATTGGCTAACGTTACTTATTGCCAGTTGTTTGTAGAAATATAAAATATCAGTCTTCACATACTACTCAGCTCTGAGCAGATTTGGAAATTTACAGATAAAAAGGATGGTTGGAGATCCTATCGAGAAGGTCCTTAGGTGGAGGAGGAGAACGTTGAGCGAGAGTGACATTGATTGAACGAGAAATGTATTTATTGGAAGCACAGTTGTACTAGAGTGCGTCTGGCTTTACTATATTAAAGACTGACTTTGTCACATATTGTTGCTGGATCTATTACTTTATGTAGGTGAATTTGATACATTGATTGGTTGGCTGTGTTATAACGCGTAGCTGGCTATGTTATAGTGTGTTTCTGGCTGTGATGTATTGTGTGGCTCGTGTTACTTGTATGACTGTCTGTGGAATATTGTATGACTGTCTATGTTACATGATGTTGCTGCTACTGTTACACTCTGCGTATGACTATTTCATTCAGCCAGAGAAATAGAATGTTAATTTAAGTAGCAAATCAAAATATACAAAAATAAACAGTTAACGTGCTCTGTGTTCCACTCTGTTATGAACAAAAACCCTTACACCTCCTCCACAGACCTGGTATTGCATGAAAGCAGATAACTCGCGATAATAAGTGTTTGTTTGAGAATAAAAACCATAGTCATTGAGGCAATACGAGCTAGTAGAGAGAACCAGACTCAGGTAAAGTTGTTCGTATTGCATAGAAAAAAAAATGAAAAATTGTGTTTTATATAGGTGTGTTGCTCCTGTTTTCGTCATGAGGGGTGTTAGGTAAATCATGATGCACATTGCTGGCCGTGGAACAAGCCAAACTCCCTAGCGATAGCAGGTCTGATAGAGCAATTCAGGAGCAATACAAGATTCACGTATTGCAAGATAGAGAGGCGTGTGAGCTCCTATTCACCTCAAAGAGTACATATAAATTGGAAAGCCACTCACATCTCTTACCAAGTTGACAGTTGATAGCACAAGATACACCATAAATCTTCACCCTACCCACTGTGATGATCCAACACACACCTTATGGTGAGTCAACAGATCACACCATATCGTAATCCAACAGAACACATGGTAAGATAATTAGAACTCACTCTAAGGTAACCAAGGCATTCCGTATGGTATTCAGACACAGCACACACTATTGTATCCCAATAAAGCAAATGCAAAGGTAATCCAACAAGGCAAACCCTTAATGTAAACCAACAGAGCACCCAGAGGCAAAACAATATAGTCAAAATGCACCTAAATCCCAAATTTTTGCCGACTTGCTTTTTAAACGCGTTATTGACTTCTCATTATTCCAAGTTTTCCGCCTTGAGCCAAGTACAACTCAAAATACTGACATGTTGAATTCTTCTCTCTTAACTGTTAATTTATTTAGTCGTAGATCACACGGTGAAAGAGACGTCTGTCTGTCTTAATCCGTCTTATGAGACGCTCTTAAGGTCAAAGTTTCAAGTCTTGTCTATTTTCTGTCGAGTAAATACAAGTTTAAAAATGTTTTGAACTATGTTTAATGAAAAATATGATTGAGATTAAATTTTTCGTAGACAGGCTATGCCTACATGACTATTCCATCAAGGATGAGACGAGATTGTGAGTTCATGTGTGGTGAGACAAGTGAGTGAGTATACTCATGATGAGACGAGTGTGTGAGTTCACTCATGGTGAGCACAATCATAGTGAGCCGAGTGTGTGATGGTGTCATATGCCCTCTGATAAGACGAAGTCCTTCGCGACGTTACCGATGGTGCAAAGTTAATTGTTTTTCCCATTTTAGTTCTTCTCATTCCCATTTTTCCCATTCTCATACTTCTCATTCTCTCCTGGCGCTAGTCATTGCTTCCTCTGACTCAACATGAGTTGATGACACAGTGAGTGAACTCACACACTCGTCTCGTCATGAGTGTACTCACACACCTGTCTCAATTTTTCTCCTTCCACTTCTCTCCTTACCTTCCTCTATACATGTGGCAAACGAGGTAGAAATAATATTGGCGATGACGCAACTGATGACATGCAAAATTTAGGAACACCAGAGTCTGTCTCACAAAATTTATATTCCCCGAAACGTGTAAAAAGTACGAAATTTATGATGATACAACTCGTAAAATTTTTCAATTTGACAAACTTCTAGTATACTAAATTTGGAAACTGGAATTACTCAGCAGGATTTGCAACTTCTAAATTTTCAAACAAATCAATTATTTTTCGTCCGAAATACCATACGTAAGAAACCATCAGTATTATTAAGTTCCTATCTGAGAACTTACTGACTTGACTTCTAACTTTATACACACACACACACCAGCCCGTCCTCCTATGGTTTCCCAACGTTAATAAAAAAAGGTATATTAAAGTGTCTCCTCCTATCCTACCAGGCTCAAAACGGAAAAGAGAACAGTACGTCACTTTCGCGAGCCGCTTCCATTTTGTAGTACAACAATTTTTGGCCTTAGGTAACGCATACGATCGAAAAGCGACGTTCTTTGTAGGAGGACAGGTTGCACACACACACACACACACACACACACACACACACACACACACACACACACACACACACACACACACACACACACACACGCGCGCGCGTACGCACACCTCTGCCTCTAATTTTCTCGTCAGAAAAAGTACGTTAATTACACGCCATATTTCACTTGACTTTATGAAATTGTGAATAAAATGAAAATTGCCTAGGGGTGGGGGGGGGGGGGGGGGGTGTTTATAACTGATAATATTTCTAAATAAATTATTCTAAGTCCTCCTGCGACCAACCTGTGTCCGTCCCGCAAGCATCTGGCCCACAGCTTTCGACAGACAAACATACAGTCATTCTCTCTAAAATATATATATATATATATATATATATATATATATATATATATATATATATATATATATATATATATATATATATATATATATATATATATATATAACTGAAAACTCACACCCCAGAAGTGACTCGAACCCATACTCCCAGGAGCAACGCAACTGGTATGTACAAGACGCCTTAATCCACTTGACCATCACGACCGGACATAATGAGGTGATAGCCTCGGCTATCCCCTCATTATGTCCGGTCGTGATGGTCAAGTGGATTAAGGCGTCTTGTACATACCAGTTGCGTTGCTCCTGGGAGTATGGGTTCGAGTCACTTCTGGGGTGTGAGTTTTCAGTTGCATATTGTCCTGGGGGCCATTCAGGCTTGTTCGCATATATATATATATATATATATATATATATATATATATATATATATATATATATATATATATATATATATATATATATATATATATATATATATTCAACTAATAAACTTTAACATTTTGCAAAACATGATATCAAATCAATATAAACTTTTCCGGTTATTAAAATCAAAAGACAACGGCCAGGTCTTGCAAGCTATGCAACACTTTGTTGCTAACAAAAGGCAAATACAAAATGAAGGAATAAGTTTTGATCGAAGATTTGCTTCACAATTTAATTAGAATCTTGCGATAGTTAAATTTCATTTTATTCAACAGAGCTTCCCACAACTAAAGACTAGTAAATAAATTGCGCCTCTTCACACCGATAAACTAAAAACTTTGAGAATTTATGTCTATAACTATGGGATTAAAGAATGTGGAATTAACTAACGAAATGTTTCAGGAAAAAGTAAATATATATAGAGAATAAAATGCGTGTACAATAAACAATGTCCAGAACAATTCTTCAAAACTGAGAAAAGACGACGTCTATCAGATAAATGTATGAACATAATAGAGAAATTAGGATTAAGACCAACTATAACCCAATTTATGCTCAGGATCAAGACAGTGCACACAATATTAATTCAGATATTTTGCAAACTAGTTTTAAAAGAAAATTAATATTTTAAAGTAGGATTCGTAGAGTTAAACATCATCGACATATGGCATGATTAAAGATCAGTATTATTTGAAGACTTATTCAATTAATAAACTTCAGTATTAATTCAAAAATATATTTCCTGTCTTCTGCCCCAATTTTTTTTCTTTTTCCAGGTTCTTCAAAGAATTGCTGTGCGCTACTTAACATAATGGGAACACACACACACACACACACACACAGGCATTCAACAAAAAATTGCTCACACGTGACAACATTTCTAATGCACGAGACTAATGAAAAGAAGCGAACGTTGTTCACTTTTATGAACGTTTTGAGTTAGTGCTCGCACAATCAAGTCTCATTTATATAACAATTAAACATGAATCAGAGCTGTAAACTCGTGCTCAGAGACACATTCTGGTTCCCTTTACAAGGACAATGGTGTGTGACATTACTTCTTATAGCAAAGCCGGAAGGAGGTGAGATCCTCACAGAGCTACTAAATAAAATAACTAACGAAGAAACTAAGATATAAGGAAGAAACGAAGAATAACGAAGAAACGAAGAAATAACTAAAGAAACTAACGAAGAAAGATAATGCAATGGTAAAATGGTCAACCAAAAAGAAAGGAAATCAATGGAGATATGAAATTATTATTTATTTATATATTTTGAAGGGGATAAGAATAAGACAATTTGTAATAAAACTGGAGATTTTTATGCTGGGGTGCAGTATGGAGCATAAAAATAGGTCCGCAAATTTAATATGAAGGGATATGCACAGAGAAGACTACCTCGTATCTTAATGCATATGCACTGGATTATGATCAGGTCTAAAGCTTATTCGCTTGGTTCGAAAGTTAAACGGCAATTTTTTTTTAACTTTTTTGTTGGCCTAAATAAATCTCCAAAAGTTGATATAGGCCTTAGGCCCAACACCAAACCAACATCAAATACGAAGAAAAAAGTGTGTGTTTTCTCTTCTATTCTCTCATTTCGTGTCCACTTTTCATATGCACTCTTGTTTCTTGTGTAGCTTCTGCTCTAATCCTTTTACTGCCTTAAGGAAGGTGGAAGAGAAGAAGGGAGGGTTGAATTATGATACGAGAGAAAAAGAAGGGATGGGTGGAAAAGAGAGAGAGAGAGAGAGAGAGAGAGAGAGAGAGAGAGAGAGAGAGAGAGAGAGAGAGAGAGAGAGAGAGAGAGAGAGAGAGAGAGAGAGAGAGAGAAAGAGAGAGAGAGAGAGAGAGAGAGAGAGAGAGCTGGAAGGATTAGTATGAAATATGGACAAAAACGGTGCTAGAGGTGAATGGGACAGATCAAAGGGCAAGGAGGGGGAGACAAGGAGGAGGGGAGCAGGGATAGGCGACTGAGGGGAACGAGGAAAGTATAAGCAAAATAGAAAGCAAATCCCTCTTCTAGCCCTACTCCAGGGCTCCTGCACGAGTCCTCCAGCACTTCCCCACGTCTCCTGCAAGCCTTTTCTGTGCTTCCAAAAGCTTTCCTCCAGCTGAAAGATTTCCTAAAGCTTTTCTTCAGCTTTTCTCCCATTCTCCAGTCCTCCTCCATTGAACTTTGTGCAGAATCAATTACTAAATTGACAGTAAAGGCTCTTTATATATTGTATTAACCTTTTGACAAGTTAATGATAAACTACTTGATAATCTAACACATAAGCTGCCGGGTGGAGGTAAGGGGGATACTTGTGAAGCAAGCGAGAGGGAGAGATGTAGCAGCTTTAGGTCGTCTCTGACCTCTCACGCCCCAAGGACTCTTCCTCACAGCGACGTGACTGCTGTGATATAAACTTTAGCAGTTGGAGTTGGGGAGTGGCGACTCACGACTGGTGAAGCGGAAAAAATGGATTCTGGGAGCAAAACAAAAAAAGGAAAATTTCCGGAGTTGAAAAAGACGATTTCGGGAGCTGAATAAATGGAATTGGGAGTGGACAAATGAATTCCAGGAGAGGAATAAATGGATTCCGAGTGCTAGAAAAAAAACAAGATTCCGCTATGAGGAAAAAAAATAAAAAAAATGGTTTACGGGTGACACCGAACCTGTCACTGGAAGCCAACTCTTTTATTGACCAACACTCTTTTCAGTGTCAGAAGAGTGGACAAATTGAAGACGCAAACACCATTCACAGCTTTAAATGTTAAAATGATGCAACCCTATCATTTCAACATTGATTCATCACGTTATTATTTGTTGAACTTATCCACCAGCCGAACATTGGTTGAGAGCCGTGAACTAGGAGATGTCAATAATTTCCCTGAAATTTACATATGTGAGTACATACACCCACACAAAAGTTTCTCTTTATTATTGATATTTCGATTCGAGGTTTATTTCACACATAAATAGCATTACCTGATAACAGTATCAATACTGATAATAATAATAATAATACTGATAATAATAATAATAATAATAATAATAATAATTACAATAACAATCCGGGTCCTAAAGCTCTTGTATTCAACGAAGTGACAAATACATTCTTCCCAATCACATATACACTTTACCCAATCCACTACACGCCTTAATCAGCCAAGTGTACACTCACTCAATTGCACATATGCTTCAACCAGTCACTTGTACACCTTGTTTCCTTCACATGTACAATATATCCATCTACCCATGCACTTTTTCCAGCCACACATCCTTTTCTCAATCATACGTTGGCTGTAACATTCACACGGTTGATTTTCTTTCAATCACATTTACAATTTTTCCAATCACACGTTAACTTTTTTTCGAAAAGTTTCGTGTACAATTCATATACACCAGAAAAAGAGCAAATATAAATAAATATATCTCACTTCAGGCCATTATCAGCAAATCATACGAAGGCCAACTTTCACTTTTTTTTAATTTAGAGCTAATTTTAAAATGAAAATAATTAGATCAATTTTAATTATTATAGTTATTTTAAGTGCTGGTCTACTGTCAGTGGAATTTTGCATTGGATAAAAAATAATAAACTTTAATTTTGTTTTATTATAAAACTTTTAATTGATGTTGATTAGACATCATATGGTAATTTCATCAGAAAAAGCACACACACACACACACACACACACACACACACACACACACACACACACACACACACACACAGAGTTGATAGACAGATGAGAGGCAGGACCAAAGAGCCAGAGCTCAATCCCGCAAGCACAACTAGGTGAGTACAACAAGGTTAGTACACAAACACACACACACACACACACACATATATATATATATATATATATATATATATATATATATATATATATATATATATATATATATATATATATATATATATATATATTTCTGCTAAATATATATGACCGAAAAAGTAAGATTAATAATCTAACACGAATTTTCTCAATATTTCTTATGTTTCTTTTCACTGTCGATGGTAATTGAAAAATCAATTCTCCAAAATTCATTTTTATTTTTGAATTTTGGAGAATTGATTTTTCAATTACCATCGATAGTGAAAAGAAACATAAGTAATAATGAGAAAATTCGTGTTAGATTATTAATCTTACTTTTTCGGTCATATTTAATAATATATGTTTACAAGAAAGACTGCTATCAAAATATACTAATATATATATATATATATATATATATATATATATATATATATATATATATATATATATATATATATATATATATATATATATAGGCGAAACCCCAGTGGTTTAAGTCACCGTGTACACCAGTGGCAATGTACTCCTGGCGGTCCGGGCTCGAGTCACTTCTGGAGTGTGGCGTTTTCAGTTGCACATATGCTTGGGGACCATTCAAGCTTGCTCGCATTTGTGTTGTTCACGTGGCCCGACAAAAATGAGGTGATTTGATGAAATTACTATGCCAACGATTACCATCAAAGTGCCGTCGGGGTTGTGGTTCAAATTAGGCTCGGCTATTACTGCCTTTTGTACGGTCACTGATGGTCGAGTGGTTTAAGGCACCGTGTACACCAGTTGCAATGTGCTCCTGACGGTCCGTGTTGGAGTCACTTCTAGGGTGTGGAGTTTTCAGACTAATGCATACGTATGCATTAGCTATTAAATGTTAAGTTGCTATTAAGGCGACTAATGATTAACACTCATTCACGCCCTAGGACAATATACTATGACTGATTGACCCTTATCCGAGCCATAAAAGGAATGAGATCTCAGAAAGGTAATAATTCCAAACGTAATTCGTATTAGAGGAATATAAATATGAATCTAATAGAGGAATATAACAACTTACACTTATCACTGAAGCATTTATTAGCTTCGATAAGGAAGCTTACAGAGGATGATATGCAACCTACGTCAGACCAGTGCTGGAATGTGCATTTCCCTGATTGGAGACCCGATTTCAAAACATGTATTCAGGCCAAACTGAAATAGTCCAGTTGTTTGCCATAAGACTGGTCCCGGAAACAGGATGACTTTAATATGAGAAATGAATAAGATAATCTTGCATCACAATATACAAGAAAAGAAAACACAGCGAGGACTTAACCAAGCAATATAAGTGTGCTTGATGAGTCGATAAGATAGATGAACGATGAGTGATTTAACACAAGTGGAAGATGAAAATATAGATGTACACTATCCTGAAGTGAATGAGTAAAGCAGATTTGGTTGATTGTTAAAATGAATTCTCTTCAGTTATCGTAAAAACAGACATGACAGAGTACAGGAAGGTTGGGAGTCACTGCATTTAGTGACTGGTAATGAAAACAGGAAGACGTATAGCTAATGCTAGACCACATTAACACAACACGTTGAGAACACGCACTCCCCAAAAGCACATTCTCACATATGCACTCATGCACTCGCATACTCACACACACACACACACACTCTCACACTCATACGCAAGCACTCACATACACACCCACACAAGCACTATCTCACACACGCACTCTCTACGCACGCACACACGCACGCTTCTTAGATATACGTAAAGAACAGCGAGAGTGTGAACTTGTCAAGACTTGACTATGCACGCACGCTCTGTGTTTTGCAGCTTATTCTCAGAAGAGACAAGACACGTCACTCACGCTACACATGCAGGATAGCGTGACCAGAGAGGACTGATGTCTAAGAATGTTTAACCTCTCTTGCCTTGATTGTGACTCGGGAATAATTGATGAATGCGAATCCAGGCATTAATCACCCTGTACGAGTTATGGGATTAAAGAACGTCTTGAGCCCCCATTAGCAATATCTAAGTTTTCTACAATAAGCTTTAATTATTGTCTAACGTGTAAGATAACAACGCCAATCTGTGAACGGGAGTGAGGTGTTGGTACGAATGGTCTAGCTCCCAAATATTATGGAAAATACACCACATATCCTTACTCGCCTGGTTTTGGCTTTTCAAGAATTACTTAAATATGCCCAGAACTTGTACTGGGTAAAGGTATAGTGAGTGGGGTAGCAGAGACTGGCTTCCGTGAACTGGTGTGTGTGTGTGTGTGTGTGTGTGTGTGTGTGTATGTGTGTGTGTGTGTGTGTGTGTATGTGTGCGTGCGTGTATGTGTGTGAGTGTGTGTGTGTGTGTGTGTGTGTGTGTATGTGTGTGTGGGATCCCTAAAATTGATTGATTGAAAAAAGCAGCTGGTGCTTTTCTCGACAACATATAATCCAAGCTACATATTCCTCTTTCCACTCCATTTCACTTGGTTACTGATAACTTTCCCCTGTGAATACGTTATATATAACTCACTAAAGGTCGTAAAACTACTTAATCTTTAGTATACATGGTTGAAACCGAACTACTGACTGTAATTTGTAGACCATCATGATATGTGCTAACGGGAGTTAATTGGATTGGACCAAATTAGTCATTATTTCCGTGATGCCTCCAGGCAACAAACGTTAATAGAACAAGATCTTCAGCAAATGCTACGGAATAACACACTAAGAACGATATGTAATTATTCCAGGTGATTAGTGAGCACGAATCACGAAACCCGTAAAATTAATTCACAGAAACACCTTCTCTGGGACGTGACTTCCGTGAATCAAGGCCAAACTCACCAACATGGAGTTTCGTTTTTTTCCACATAAAAATATATTGCTGAAGGAAGTATAGAAAGCTACATTTCTACGACATATTATGAGGACACAAACTCTATTTAAACTCAAAACGTTAGTGCACGTTTTAAAATGGTGACAGAGAGGTAACACTGTAACTATTGAATTAAATACGTTTTTCTGACGTGATTATAACCATTAGAGAGAGATACGAGATTAATTAATAAGATTTGTATGTATAATGATTTTCTTTATTCTTTAGCCAACTGTGCTTTCAAATTCTAAAATATCGAGAATATTTAAGAAATACAGAATAGGAATATCCACCATTAAAGACCCCCTTTCCCACCTCGCCTCTGCACATAGGGATACGGTTTCATTCAGCTGTGTGACCAAAAAGACCTTTAATCTCTATCCCAATAAAACAATGCAAATCCTGTTATGTTTTCATTGCAGCCCTCGATAATTGTTCGCAAAGTGTGGTTACACTAAAAAATCTGGCTATTCATTTTCACATTGTGATTTAAACGCTTTGCAACGGAAGAGTGATAAGAAAGAGCCTAAAAAATGGCAGCGAGTTTTACAATTCATTTAAAGGGCCTGTGTTCTCATAATCCAGAAAAATCTGATGTTTTGAAATTTATTGATGACTGAAATATGTTTTATCTGTACCTTATGTTTAAGTTTTATGTTAAATAATTGTGCACGATGCTTAATTTTGCTTCATGTTCCTCATGTTTCCATAATTAAATAACCATGTTGCCAGTAGTAATGAATATAGACAAAGATCTTTCTCACAGTCAATATATATTTACACATGTAACATGATGCGGTTCATTGACATTTATCGAGGAAATGTAAAATTTATAAAATATTACTACAAAATTACTGCAAATCACTTTCTATCAATCTATAAAGTCTTGTAGGAATATATCTCTTATGCAAAACTATAAATATATTTATTGTGCTCACAGGTTGACGGCAGTACTGCGACCATTTAAACAAAATTCATGTAACAGATCAATACACACCCTGTATGAATGATTGAAAAGAACGGAACGTCAAGAATCAATTGGATGTAAATATTATTTAAGTTATGCAATTGTATCAAGATAAAAGGCTATTTGAAGATAAGTTCAATTATGATCACTAAGTGCTGCTATCAGAGCTAACCTGTATAATGATCTAAAAGAACATTTGAGCTCGATGAATATTGATCATACAAATACCTTTTCCTTTTAGGTTCTTTCCCATAAGAAAAAAACGTGGCAATCAGTGTATGGAGTGATCCCTACAAATCTAAAATTGTAAACATGGAAAAAAATATATTGCATAAATTTTGAAAGGAATTTGTGAGTTAGCTGTGAATAATCCGGTCATATTGAAGGCACCGTTCAGTCATGATATTGGGGCTTAAAGTCGATAGCTTTTTCTATGTTCATGCCCATGTCAGATGTAAATAAACATTTCATGGCATTTTTGTTCCGATTTGAAAACCAGAATTATCTGAAAAGTAATTTCTGTTACTTATGTATGATGAAGCCGGCAACAGCCAAGATATGGAGTACTATATTATCATCTACAGAAACCCTGAGGAGTATGATCAGTATATCTGTCATGAAAAGCAGGTGCATGTTGTCATGAATATGATTCTTTCATTGAGCGATGAACGTCGATCTTGTTGTATAACCTCAATGGTACTTTTCTGATGTACGGTTATGTTCTCATAATTTTTACTCATACCTTGCAGCACACACACACACACACACACACACACACACACACACACACACACACACACACACACACACACACACACACACACACACATACATACACACATACACACACACACTGAATCAAGATAACGGGTGTTATCTGCAGTGTGGGGGTCTAACCTGACCCCACACTGCAACACCCTCCTATACGTTGTGCCTCACCAAGCCCTCTGTGGCTCCTTACTGTAGTGTCGTTACCACTGGCTCGTACCGTCCCCTCCTCTCTGGATGGCCCGTCATCACTCACTACATCACATATCACCACCACCAGCAGCAGCAGCACTCCTCCCTGGAAACACAAACCGTAACTGCCTCTATTTTCCGCTTGTTACAACTTGTAATAAAGTTGTTACATCTTGGCTTAACGTGTTTATGACGTATTACAACGGAGTTACAACTTGCTATATTGGTTGTTATAACTGGTTAGGAAGTGTTAAAACTTGTTCGAACGTTGTACCAACGTCGTAGTTTCGGTGTGTGTTTGGCGGGCTGCACAAAACATCACTTTCACAAGGCTCTGCCAAGTGGGTATTACCGAATATCAAACACCACCAAACATATATCACATTCTAGCACCCCAACGTGCAGCATTCCGCAACACTGTATCCCATCGCATCTAATCCCAAATCGTGGCATTCCACAAGTCGCCATCCAAGCACACCTAATCCAACATCAACGCACCCCACCACATACCACAAGCCAGCATGTCACCAAGTCTATTCCCCCCCCCCCCAACGCTTCCCAGTGGAAACCACTTCCCATCTGCCTTTGGGAGTCGGAGAAATCGAGTTGACGCCAATATGGGCGCTACACACTCAGACCTGATCTTACGGGATGCCTTAAATTGCCGTGGAAGATCTTATATGAGCTACTTAAGGTTAGGTCGTTTGATCTGCGAGATGGTCCTCCACCTTAACCACTCCACCTCAGGAGAAACCGATGCTCCCTATCGAGTGAATTTATACGTATTAATGGAGAGAAGATAAAAAAAATTGAATTAAGAAAATAAATAATGATAATAATAAGAAGAAAAATGTTCAAGAAAACGAACTACAATTGTTACATTCATCATGATAATTTGTACTGCATTTTCTCTTCAGTTGTTTACTTGACTTCCAATATGTGTGTGTGTGTGTGTGTGTGTGTATGTGTGTGTGTGTGTGTGTGTGTGTGTGTGTGTGTGTGTGTGTGTGTGTGTGTGTGTGTGTGTGTGTGTGTGTGTGTGTGTGTGAGAGTTGGCCTGTATACAGGCACGGAGTCTATTGTCAGAGTATGGCAGAGCGTACGAATCGAGACGGTGGAGGCTTCTGGGGCCGCATGGAGGCAATAGATACTTGGGGAAGGTAGGAAAATAAAGAGGCGGCAAGGTGAAAGAAAAGAAAGATTGAAATAGGTGGATGGAGGTAAGTGAAGGGTCGGGAGCCAGGGAGGGATAGGGCGGAGGGAAGGGTGGGACTGGGAAAGGGAGAATGCGCAAATGTTTACTCTACATTCCATTGATGGCAGCACAAATCCCCTCGATGGAAGCACATTCACTGTGGCCTGTTCGTGTGGACCCTAATGGCATTATTATGAGGGTCACGGGGTAGAAGAGTGGGTGGTCGGTGATGTGAGGGATGGTGTTAATTATTTATTAGTTTGCATGAGGTGGTTTCTGGAGAGGGTGGAACCTTCATATGTGTACGAATGGTGAAGAAACGTGTGTTTTTTAAGTATATATATATATATGTATGTTTGAGTGTATATACGTGTGTTTTTGTTTGGTAGTTTGATACAGGTATATATGGCTGTTCATTGTTTGTGTCTGATATACATTGCTGTCATGAGTAGGATATTTGCGGGTTAACCTCGGATTTAATATCTCACCCAACCTGTCCCACGAAGACCTAAATTAACCTGACATCATCAGCTGCCTATGTAAGATTGACTGAAATAAGATCAACGTTTATCAACCAAAATACATTTTATGATTGCATTCAATATACAACATATTTCAGACCAATTTTGGAATAAGCAACACCACCTGGTTCCTTATCTCTATACCTGCTGGAGAAAGCCATGGAGTACGCCACTTGACTAGTACCAGAGACGAGATGGATGAGTTACAGGACAGACCAAGGAACTTAATCCTCGTGTCACTAGAAGATAGAAGAGTTAGGGAGACATGATTTCCACATTCAAAATTCTTATAGGAGGAGAAAACTCTGACACGTACAGATTATTTCGAATAGGTTGTAAACGAATAAGTGAAAACAGATGAAAACAGTACCAAAAAAAAAAAGACCCCAAACACATTAAAAATAAAATACTTAGTATCAGAGTGGTGAACAGATAAATACACAAAAAGTTGTAAAGTTGTGTTTTGGAACTAGACTCCATGTAGAGCTTCAAATGAAAATATAACAAGATTCCAAAAGTCTCAAGAACGTGTACACCAGTTGAGTGAAGGGTGAGAGGAGGAGCTACAGAGCAGAACCTTCACTCCTCAGCAAGCACAAGTAGGTGGAACAATCTGGTGAGTACTTCCCCACTTACCTCACCACACACACACCTCACACGGTGGCTCGCTTGACACTGCACCTCGCTCGCATTCACGCTATTTATCATCAAGTGTAACCCGTAATTTCCATTCCAATCCTCAGTGATATTACACATGAGACAGATTGCGGCGTAAATTCTTAATCAGGTGCCTGAATGAGCCTGACTGTAGCTTTTATAGATCTCCGATTGATTATAAATCCATGAGGTATTTTTTATGGGGGTAGAGGTAGCTTGTTCTACTGTTCTTCATTTTCATTTCCTTCCCTTCCTATGCTCTGTCTCTCTCTTGCTCTATCGCTCTCGCTCTCTCTTTCTCTCTTCCGTCCGTCCATCCCTCTTCCCCAGTAAAAGAAGAAGGGGGGAATAGCAGTAAAATACTGCTATTTTACTAGCAGCAAAGCAGTAAAATACTGCTATTTTACTAACAGTAAAGCAGTAAAATACTAATCTACGTCTGGAAAAATAATAAGAAATTAAAATAATAAGAGATAAACGACTTTGATGACGACAAGAGAAGTCAAAATCATTTCGAAAACAAATGGAGAAAATTGTATAAAGATGAAGGAGCAGAGAAAGGAGAAGATAGATGAGAGAAAGAAGCACTGAGATAAATGGAGAGACATAAACCCCTTGATGTTGGTTAAGAAAATGGAGACATTTTTCCCAGCGTTCGATATGACATTTAATTTTGTTTGGTTTAAACATTATTATTTGTATTATCATTGCATAATTATTATTACAATAATTTTGTCAATATTGTAACAATAATAATAATAATAACACGAAATTTATGATCGATTCTTACTCTTCTACTGATAAGAAATTACTGAAGATATTTAAAGAAAGTTTCCTCGTGATATGGGTCAATATACACGACACAGAACCCACTGATACAGCACCGCTCCTGTGCCTGGTAAATCCACTACGGGCTCACCATAGCCCGTGCTACTTGCCCCGTTCCTTTGCCAGGTACGTTACGGGCTCACCATTGCCCGTGCTACTTGGAACTTGTTCCGAGTAGCTGAATCTATAACAACAACAACAATGACACAGAAGGTTTCCTTGTGCGTCACACAACATTGTGGGATCTTATCGTGAGTTATTTTCATTATATGAAATACTAAAATCATTATAATATCATATATTGAGATGAACGCATGGTAAGACCTTACAATGATGCACAAGGAAACCTGTCTCACGGGGAGTTACCAGCTCTCCAAGAACACAAAGCGAACCTTTCTTAAAGGGGATTTGACCTTGTTCCTGCGTTTTCTCTACTCTCTTCCTCCCTGTTTTCTTTCTTCTGACAATCTTTTTTCGTTTTTTGCATGGTTGTGTCAATTTTTTTTAGACTGAGTGTCTCTGATAATCCCTCTGATGAATTGATTTGCATCGATATTTGTATATTTGTTATTGTTATGACATATGAGTTAGTTTTTGCTCTTTTTCAGGTTTTTAGTTAGTTATTTTCCTTCCTTGCTGACCTATTTCGCATCTTTTGATTTCTCTGCTGCTTTTTTTAACATTTAGTATTCATGTGCAAATGACTATTTTTTTTTTACTTTGGTTACATACGTGTTTTAATTTCTCAATTTTAAGTGTCGTCCCATTTCTCACGCTTCTGGGTCGTTCCATTCCCCAAGATGCTGTGTCGTTCAAGTTATCTTAAATGTCGTCAAATTTTTACTGGTTCCCAGTTGGCTGTTGAGTAGTCCCATTTCTCACTATTTTGTATAGTCCAATTTTCAACTCATAGGCATCGTTCCATTTGTCACTCTTCTGTTAAATCCTACATATCCATTACCCATCTCGTCCCATTTCCTATTCCTCCCTTGCTGACCCTCCTGAATAAACACATTTTTTCAGTGCTTCCTGTTATCGTGTTTTTATATCAACTTCCTCTCCTCCCACCTTCTTTTTTACTTCCCAAGTTCCTACCCTTACTCATCCACCTCTATCTCCTTTTCTTACATACACTTGACGCTTCATCTCTCCTTTCATCTCTCCCTACATCTCTCCTTAACTCTCAGCATTCCTCCCTCCCACTCACACCCTCAACTTTCCCCGCTTAAGGCTGGCCCAGCTGGTGGAAGAGTTCGTTGCAATTTCTCGTCCGGAAACACGACAAACGTCCAGGGGGGCCCTCTCGGTAACGACCTCCAGGGGGCCCTCATCGTAACCACCTCCCACGGTAGCGGTGCCCTATCCCTCCCACTAGACCCCTCTTCCATGTACTTCTCCTCCTCCTCACCATACCTGTTGCTCGTGTTCTCTTTTTTTCTTTTCCACCAGATCTCTATTCTATGCTCATCCCCCTTTCCACCAGACCTCTCTCACAGATCCTTCTCCACCCACCAGGCTACTCTTCCTTGTCCCTTACCCTCCCACCAGAGCTCTCTCTCTCTCTCATGCTCTTTTCCTAGGTCGTAACGCCTCATTGTTCAGGATTTTCTCTCAGATTCGCAGCTCTCCTTCTCAATCCTCTGTCCAAGACTCCATGTGTCTGCCTCCCAGTATATGTTTCTTTATCATGTCTCTAGCTTTTTGTTTCTTCTACTAGGTCGGTTTTTTTCTTCAAATATTTTTCCTGTCTGTATATCACTATCTAAGGGTTTTTCTGAGTCGTTTTTGTGTATAGAAAGGTCTGTGTTCTAAAAATGTTCATTCTCTCTCTCTCTTTCTCTTCAGCCTTGCTTCTAAGGCATCTTCTCATAAATATTTTCCTGTGTTTTACTCAGTTTTTATGATATTTGCTGGTTTTGGTGTATTTTATTTTCCTCCCGATTTCTGTTTTCACTTTATTCAGGTTTTCTCATCTCAATCTTTCCAATGTGGAGATTTTCCTAGTTTTGGTCCAATCCTTCACCAGCTTCCTCCCCAGGTCTTCGTTCATCTGGGTCTCTCCTAAGCTCTCTATCTGAGCTCTCTTTAAGCTGTATCAGCTGGGACATATTCCGCCGCATATGCTCTGCTCTCGTGTCCAATACTAGGCCCGTTAGTTCTTTCCCCACTCTAACTCCTCCCTCCATTTCCCCACCTTGTCACCCATTCCTTATGCTGTATTTTCTTCCCATATCCTATTTCCACTGTCTTCTCTCTATCTCCCAATTTCCCAATTCTGTCGCCCCTTTCCTCCACTTTATCTCCCATGTTGTCCACTATCTTGCACTCTTCCTCATTATTGTACTGAGTAAACGCCCACAAGAAGGTCACCCTATTCCACAGTCCGTCACACTTTCACAACACGTTACACTCTCCCACAGAACGTCTCACTCATTTAAAGCACGTCACACAGCTCGTAACACTCTTCTGAAACAGATTGCACTGCTCCACGTCAAGCTCACTGTCTCACTCTACCCTTTCCCACCCATCAATGCTCCACTCACTACACTCTCACCCTCTCACTACACTCTCACCCTCTCACCACACACTGTCCCTCTCACCACACTCTCTCAGCCACACACAGTACCTGCAACATAGTTCTGCCACTTTACAAATGGCCCTCCTCGTTCAGAAGGCCGTCATGAATCACTGACACTTGCAAGTGACTCCTTGGCACTACACATTGGTCTGGTCTGTGGTGGCCCCTGTGTATTCACCGAGATGTACTCACCCAGCTGTATTTGAAGGTGGAGCTTCAGCTCTTTGGTCCCGCCATTTTTCGGCTTTGTTACTGTTTCTGCGTTGCTGTAATGGATAAGGTGTTGTACTTTGATGCTTAGATGGCAAGAGTGCAGTCATGAGATGTAGGAGTGACCATGATGTTGTATTGTAATGATTTTGTGGTAATCATGCTATCATGAGAGGTCAATGGTGTTCTCTATATTATGATGATGTGGTTGATCATGATGATGATCTTGTGATGTAACTTTACTGACTTGTAATGCTGTGATGGCAAAGGTGCCATCTTGTGAAGATGTGGAGGCACACTTACAAAATAAACGTTCATATCTGACTGATTGCATTGATCACGTTCTCGTTAAGTGTGAAAGTCATCAGTGTATGAAAGTCATTAAGTGTGAAAGTCACTCTCTCATAAGAGCATCAGCCGCCTAGCAAATGCGTAATTAACATCACCAGGAATTTTGAGACGAGAGTGTGCAAACTTCATCAATTTAGGGAAAACATAAGTTTTTTTTAGCCCATTCACAAATTTTGCTTTGTGCTTAGAACCATGTGGTTAAAATGGCAATAAAAATCCTTTTCAGCATGGGCAATTCAAGATTTTTCCCTTGCCTTTTTTCCTTTGTGAATATACGAACCCAAGTTTTGAGCTGACGCTCGTGTTTTGGGCCTGAACTTGGCGTTGTATAAGTTGCTAAGAACTTAGGTAATTATGAAGCGACGCCGCTTGTTGTTGACGAAGCTGAGATACGAGCGAGAGGAGGGCAGCTGGGCAGGGGGTAGGCAGCCAGTGAGGGGTAGGCAGCCAGTGAGGGGAAGGCAGCCAGTGAGGGGAAGGCAGCCAGTGAGGAGTAGGCAGCCAGTGAGGGGAAGATAGCAGGGAGGGAGAGATAGCAGCCAGGAAGAAGACAAAATAGTGGAAGATAACGGCAGCTGCAAATGAGGATGGCAGCCACGAAGAGGTGAAAAGAGAATCAGACAATATAAAAATTGGACGAAAACAGCTGAAAAAGATTGGGAGAAGAAACATAGGGAAAACATAGGATAAAGGGAGGAAGGAGAGTAGCAGAGAGAGAGAGAGAGAGAGAGAGAGAGGGAGAGAGAGAGAGAGAGAGAGAGAGAGAGAGAGAGAGAGAGAGAGAGAGAGAGAGAGAGAGAGAGAGAGAGAGAGAGAGAGAGAGAGAGAGAGAGAGAGACAGAGAGAGACAGAGAGAGACAGAGAGAGAGAGAGAGAGAGAGAGAGAGAGAGAGAGAGAGAGAGAGAGAGAGAGAGAGAGAGAGAGAGAGAGAGAGAGAGAGAGAGAGGCTGGAGAACGAGAGGAAGGAAAGAATTAGGGACTTCGTTAACCAGTGACCATAAGGCTTCGTGTGTAAGTCAGCATATCTGTGTTACCTTATGTTAGGGAAGTCATTGAGTCCGTAGAAGACCGGAAGGAGTCATGCAATCCGGTACACATCACATGACATCATCCAGCTCAGAGCACAACGAAGAAGTCTTCAAATTCGGTGCACAAGTCATCCAATCCCATGCACAACGATAGAATCATCCATTTCAATGCACAAAGAAGGGAATGGATGCACTCCATCGCATAAGAGAGGGAGTCATCCAATCTAGCGCACAGGTAAGGACGTCATCCAGTTTGGTATACATCAAAGAAGTTATCCATTCTGATTTCCCTGGAAATCAAGAGAAACTGAAACTTACGAAGCTAAATCTGTCGTGAAAATTCGCGAAACGAGCAACATTTAATCCAAGGATCCCTTACCCTCGAGTGAATGAATTAAATATTGGAAAAGCAATGGATCTCGAAGCATCAATCCGGTAGAAGGAAAGATGACAGAAGATTAGGGGGCCATAAACTCCTGGGTTTCCAAAGGTAAAGGATTAACGAGCTGTAAACCACAGACCATCACTCTGACCACATGTCATCACTCTTAACAGGCGAGAGAACCTGGATATCACCCCGGGGACTATCGGTCTAAAGGAGTGGAGAGAGATTAGATCACTGGAGACCATGAACTCTCAGAGACATGATTGGAAGCAAGTAGGAAAGTAAATGGGATAAAGAGGAGATTAAGAAGAGACTGGAAGGAGAATAAATATTGGAAGGGATACATGAGTGTAGTAAAGGGAAGGAGAGAGACTGAAGGAGACACTAGGAGTTAAGTTGCAGTAAGGAGCACTTAAGAGTCGCTTACATGAAGCATGAAACAGGATGCGATTCACTCATCTCCCTTCACGCAGTTGCTCAGTCCGTCGTTCATTACAGTATTTGATTAGCTAGTCTCCCCCTCACACGGGTGATTAGCTAGTTTCCCCCTCACACGGGTGATTAACTAGTCTCCCCCTCACACGGGTGATTAGCTAGTCTCTCCCTCACACGGGTGATTAGCTAGTCTCCCCCCTCACACGGGTGATTAGCTAGTCTCCCCCTCACACGGGTGATTAGCTAGTCTCCCCTCACACGGGTGATTAACTAGTCTCCCCCTCACACGGGTGATTAGCTAGTCTCCCCCTCACACGGGTGATTAGCTAGTCTCCCCTCATACGGGTGATTAACTAGTTTCCCCTCACACGGGTGATTAGCTAGTCTCCCCCTCACACGAGTGATTAGCTAGTCTCCACTCTCGCATTTGTTCTTCACTCGCTTCCCCTTCTATAAGATTTACTAGTCTCCCTTCACTCTTCTACTTCAAACCATTTATTGTTTTAAAGGTAAATCACGTAGCTGTTTTGTCTTTATTGTGCTTGTTAATCACATACTAAAGCTGACACACATTATCCAAGTATTTGATTACAAAACCTTTGAATCTCCCATGCTCGCTCTAATACCAGCTTGAAACACTCTCCAAGCGTCAGACGACAATTTAGTTATTCAAAATTTAATTGAAGCACTCAGCCTGATAGTGACGCCATCTCCAGTTTCTTAAGCTCAGTATTGTATTTTATTATGAATTAATACCATTGAACGAGGCAAACATGAGTGTAATGCAAGAGTTTATGCTGTGAACGGTGTAGCTTAGATTTCAGGAAAATATGGTTGGTTATGATGAAGTTGTAAGTGGTGAGACTTGAGTCATGTTAAATAACAAGGAGGCTTTTGATTCCTGTTCTAACTCCTGCATTATTTTTTTTTTTACTTATGTTATTCAATAATTCTAGCGCGAAAAGTCTCTCTATATTTCTTATTTTCTTCTTCACTTGATAGGAAAGGTTTATAAATTAACTCTCCAAAGTAAATTTGTACAATTTATAAGATCTGACGTTACGAGATACGTTTCGTTGATTCTGTCAACTTTTTCAATAGCAGAAGTGAAACGCTTGAACAACCGAATGTGTAACTAACGAGGATGAGATGAAGGTGTCGCAATGGCCAATAGGCCTTTTGCAGTTTCCTTACGACAGTTGGAGGAAGTGTGCCGGTTATTCTGCCTTGGTCTTGAAGATGCTAGAATGTACTTGAGTGTGAGCTCGCTATTAAGAGTTTATTGAGATTATTTGAAATGTAGTGCTTCGCTCATGTCTAATTTTCCATAATCGTTGTATCTGCGAAGAAGTTATACGCTGTGTGAAGATATTGTATGTTCTTTGATGGAGCTTTGTTCTTTATGTATTATGAGTAACCTTGAACGAGGTGTTGTTGTCGTGCCTATATATTGATATCGTAGGGGCTGTCATTCCGAAATAGGCATGCGAAGGCACAGACGACATTCGTCTCATTCAATACGTTTCGCTTGGTGACAGTTCTTCGTGAACCAAGTTGATGTTTTTTTTTTCTCTTATAGCAAATATTTCGCGTTTCGCGGTCACGTTTCTACATATACTTCCTTTCAGGACTCTTTCCTCCGTTTTGAGTCTCGTAGAAATGACTTTCCGGTAGAAAAAGGTTAATAGGTGGGGCAGATACTGTAGTGTCAGCCGTTTCATGAGACGTATCATGGTTGAGTATGAAATATATTCCGTAATATATTCGGCTGCTCTCTAACTTGTATACATTTTACCTGTCTTTAAAAATATTTACAGGATCAACGAAATGTATTTCGTACTTCCAGGTCATATATCACAATAAAAATTACCTTTGGAATGATAATCTTTCAACTTCCTTTCTTCTGAGATTGTGTGTTCACAACTATCTTTATCTCCCCTATTTGTGCCGGCTGAATCAAGCTTCAGCTCTTGGCCCCAGCATTTCTAGACGCCGGTTGTCTAATGCATTGGCTCCTGCCCTATTTCCCTATCATATCAACTTTTACAATTGTTTGTGAACCTTTATTCTATAACCTGTTTCATTAGTTCATTCCATTTTTCAACTGCTCTCATACTAAAAAAATATAAAAAGGCCTTATAATATCTCTATAACTCATCTGAGTCTCAGACTTCCCTCCACGCTCTCTTATTGGTATTCATTGTAAACATTTCATCTTTTTTCTAGTTTGTAAATTCCTTTAAGTATTTTATACGTCTCTATCATTTCTCTTCTCTCTCTTCTTTTCCAGCGTCGTGGTTTAGTTCTTTTGGTCTCTCCTCATATTCCATCTCTTGTAATTCTGGTACGAACCTTGTTTCAAACTTTTGAATCTTTCCGAGTTTCCTTATGTGTGCTTTTAAGATGGAATTCCACGATGAGGCGGCATATTCTAAAACAAGTATCATGTAGGTGGTGAGAAGCGATCTAAATGCTTCCTTATCTAGGTTCGTGCATTAAGAATTAGGGGAGACATGATTACCACCTCTAAAATTCTCAGAGGAATTGACAGGCTAGATACAGACAAACTATTTAGCACAAGTGGTACATGAACAAGAGGACACAGGAGGAAACTTGGTACCCAAATGCCTCACAAGGACGTTAGAATTTTTTTCAGAGTAGTTAACGAATAGAAGTGATGTGGTAGAGGCAGACTCCATACACAGTTTTAAATGTAGACACGATAAAGCCCAGTAGGCTCAGGAACCTACACACACAGGAACCTACAATCCTCAGGAATCTGTACACCAGTTGATTGACAGTTGAGAGGCGGAACCAAAGAGCCAAAGCTCAACCCCCGCAAGCACAATTAGGTGAGTACACAAGTTGAGTGCTAGTTGAGAGGCAGTATCAAAGAGCCGAAGCTCAACCTCCTCAAGCATCACTAGGTGAATTCAACAAGGTGAGTACGGACATGCGCACACACACACATACACACACACACACACACACACACAAACAAGGACAAATACAAAGAACAGAAAACAAATACAGAGTAAAAGAGAAAGAGAATGTATAGTTTTTCCATAAGCCTGTTATAGTACACAAAAAGCTGGATGTACTCTTGTTATTCCTGCGTGTTCCAGCAAGCCATCACATAAAGTAGATTTGCAGCGAGTTTATGTTTTTGGATGCTAGATTCTTAGGTCTCTCACTCTCTGTCTGTCTGTCTGTCTGTCTGTCTCCCTCTCTATATATATATATATAAATATATGCAATTACTCAATCATCGTTCTACCCATACCTCTCTGAAGCCTAATATGAACAATCTTAAGCAGAACATAAAACTATATGGCCTAATGTTGCATGTATGTAACATTCTAGGTCTAATTAAGTTCGATTTTTGAGCAATATTTCAACATACTGACATACCTCACAATGACAGCAATAACTCGAGAAATATTGGCGACAGTAACATGACAAGTATTAGTAACAATGAGATGAAAAATGTCAATGATAAAAATCGCAGCAGCAAAACAAATAAAGATTCAATAACATCAGTAAAGAGAAGCAGTAGCATTTGAGAATAAGAAGAACAACAGTCAGCACTAAACCTGAGAATCACAATCAGTACACGAGCAAACATCAGTAATAAAATCACAATCAGTAAGAGCACGGGGAAACAATGCTGAAGAGGAAACGCTGGAAACACCATAAATGAGCCGAAGAGAAACTTGAGTCAATGGCCATGAAAAATGAAGCTACTCAAGACCATTAGCGGAGTTACATATGTAAAGAAGCACCAAGATGTGACTCGAGTATTTTCTTAAAGGACACTTTTATCTGTATGGGTTTTATTAAACCCAAAAGAGATGCACAGTGACGATGTTTGGAAAGAGAAACTACCGGGTGAGCGAGGTTTATGTCAGTACGTTGATGGTGGGTTTATGTCAGTACGTTGATGGTGGGTTTATGTCAGTACGTTGATGGTGGGTTTATGTCAGTACGTTGATGGTGGGTTTATGTCAGTACGTTGATGGTGGGTTTATGTCAGTACGTTGATGGTGGGTTTATGTCAGTACGTTGATGGTGGGTTTATGTCAGTACGTTGATGGTGGGTTTATGTCAGTACGTTGATGGTGGGTTTATGTCAGTACGTTGATGGTGGGTTTATGTCAGTACGTTGATGGTGGGTTTATGTCAGTACGTTGATGGTGGGTTTATGTCAGTACGTTGATGGTGGGTTTATGTCAGTACGTTGATGGTGGGTTTATGTCAGTACGTTGATGGTGGGTTTATGTCAGTACGTTGATGGTGGGTTTATGTCAGTACGTTAATGGTGGGTTTATGTCAGTACGTTGATGGTGGGTTTATGTTAGTACGTTGATGGTGGGTTTATGTCAGTATGTTGATGGTGGGTTTATTTCAGTACGTTGATGGTGGGTTTATGTCAGTACGTTAATGGTGGGTTTATGTCAGTATGTTGATGGTGGGTTTATGTCAGTACGTTGATGGTGGGTTTATTTCAGTACGTTGATGGTGGGTTTATGTCAGTACGTTAATGGTGGGTTTATGTCAGTATGTTGATGGTGGGTTTATGTCAGTACGTTGATGGTGGGTTTATGTCAGTACGTTGATGGTGGGTTTATGTCAGTACGTTGACGGTGGGTTTATGTCAGTACGTTGGTGGTGGGTTAATGTCAGTACGTTGATGGTGGGTTTATGTCAGTACGTTGATGGTGGATTTATGTCAGTACGTTGATGGTGGATTTATGTCAGTACGTTGATGGTGGGTTAATGTCAGTACGTTGATGGTGGGTTTATGTCAGTACATTGGTGGGTTTATGACAGCAAGATGAAGATCGGTTTATGTCAGTGAAGCGAAAGATGTTGAGGTCATTGAGATGAAGGTGAATTACAAATATTTTGCCAGGCGTAGCCGGTGGGAGTGCTAAAATCACTCGTGGGATTCAGTTTATGACTATGTCACGCTGTCCCTTATTTTAATTCTGGTGACCCTGTTCCGAACATGTCGGGCACGTACCCCACCGGTATCAGAGTGCAAAGATGGGTGAATTTAGCCTGCAACTTCGGATAGACAAGCAAAGAAATAAGTAGACATATAGACGATGTGAAGCTGAAAGTACCTTGAAAGTACCTGGGAACTATGAAGCCAAATAAACGTACCTGCTCTCACCTGGACACCATGAGACCTACTGGAGGTATTTGATCTCTCCTGTACACAGTAAAACTGGCGAGAGGCATCAGATCTCACTTTCACAACTCTAGCATCATTTGTAGGTTCTGGACCTGGCGCCCTAGTGCAGTTCTTCACCATTAAGCGTGTTTTTTCTATTTAAAAGCATATTTCCGTGTCTCCTAAACCATTAAACGACCCCTCTATAACTATAATGTTTTCATACAATTTTGAAGGTTCCAGATAAATCATCTATAAAAACACCATGAGAACATCCTGGTTAAGTATGTGTTGGTGTTACATAATTAGTAACTCCCGTTTATTCACAACTCTTAACTTTAATCTTCAAGGTATTTATAAACAATTATATATATAATGATAATACCATAGAGATATGTTTGTGAAATAGAAGTAATGGACAAAACGTCAACGTATACGCGCCAAAAAGAGGAACGAATTGATTAAAATAAACAAATTCAGTTGGAGGTAATGCAATGCAAACCACTTTAAGAAAAGGTCAAGACAGTCATGGAAGAAAGCGTTTACAAAGTAGCTGAAAAGTCAGTCTATGAAGGCAGCAACGAGGGATATATAACAACTTTACTCGGCGTGTTTTGACTGAATCAGTAGAAACGAGAGACGTTTAAAATTTCATCAGAAGAATTATACATGGGTTGTTCGGAAGCACAAAATGACAGTATACATAAAAAGGATGAAAATAAATTCTGATGAATTCTCAAGATTACCAAAACATTTTCTAGCGAAAAATAAAAATATAAAATATGATTGTAAAAAAAATATGAATTAGCAATAAGTGTTTACAAGAAAAATACGACAACCTCCAGGAACAAAGTACACGTGACCGATTCACCATATGTTTCAGGAAACGCAAAAAATGAAACCAGAATTAAGAAAATAATTCAAGAGAAGATATTTGGGATAAAGATTTTCGATATATCATTGCCGAGGGGGGAAGGTGGGGAACAAGCTCCTCTCTTGCTAAAGAATGAACATTAAGAGAGAGAGAATATCCATACTGCCTTTTGGTTATGTTCACTATATTGACTTATTTTGTGAGTCACTGGTCAACATTTAAGAATGATTTGATGAAAGTGAATGAAAGACCTAATTTATGTTTTTGTATATTAAAAACTAATTTTCGGATGTCATGCACCTACATCTTCTCTCAAAGTACTCTATACTATATGAAATTTAGTTTTTTGTATTAGACTAAAACATAAATTACGTCTTTTATTCACTGTTATTGAAGCACTACAGAAGTGTAGTAAGTTTCTCCAATGACTTGATAGTAGTGATGTATATCATAAAGTGGATCAATGATACTGGAGTTGATAACACGACCTATATACTCTCGAATAACACATTGTATTTCGACGTAAAAATCCCCAAGGTCAAAATATTATCTACCATAAATTATAGCGGCTCACTAAATTGACGGGCTGTTATGTTGTCTATTCGTGGGACTTAAGTTCAGGCAACGTAGTATATGATTTTATAACGGTGTGACAACTCGAGTAGACGGGCTGGATGACAATAACACAACATCATTCACAACTTATATTCTGGTGTTGGAGACATACACACCCCGAGGGTGTAGTACCTCAACGTGGTGGCGGAGTGACGTATTGCAGTTAATAATAAACTGCTTCGCCACCTTCAGTGTCTGAAGCTGCGTGCATTATTAAAATCAATGATAATATTTTAGGAAACAAATAACTTTTCTAATGCAATTTTGTTATCACTATCCATTACTGGAATTAGAGAACATGTCTGTCGGTCGATTGACAGCTGAGGCTTGTCATGAAGAGATTATTGACGATTATACTCGACCGTTTAATGTAGTATTGAAAACACCAATATCAAATTTTGAATTTGTATCTAGAGAAATAAAATTTGGATTAATATTTTAAAGCTGTAACAGCAAAGACAATTACCACTTTGTAACAACTGTTATTTGTCCCGTTATTGAACTCGGAAGTGAGGCGATGCAGAGTAAGCCTTTACAAAAGAATAATTTAATTAGGTGCTGAGATTGTACCTAGAAATTTAACGATGTAAGCTGGCCCCTTCTTGCAGAACTGCAGTTTCTTCCTCCTGGAATCCGATTGGTTCATTCCGGTAGAATCCTAGCTGGTTCCTTACCCAGTATTCAAGTGTTTACCTTTTCTGCAAGTCCCCCAGCTGTTCCTTTTCTGTAGAACATAGTGTAGTTAGTCTCTGCTTGATCTCTGGCAGGTCTTAACTGCATGAACCCTCTTGTTTCTTTTCCACGTTTTCCTGGTAGGATCCTATAAGCAGGAACTAAGCTGATTCAATCATACATGATCCCATCTGGTTCCATCTTGAAAGAATCATGCCAGTTCTATCTCGCAGGAACTGAGCTGCTTCCTTCCCTAGGATCCCAGCCGAATAAATTATAAAGATCCCCCTGGTGATTTCATTCCTAAGAACCTCAGGAGTCCGCTTTCTGCAAAACCGCAGATGTTTTATTTTCCAAACGACTTCAGTTTGTTCGTTTGAACGAGACCCAGGGGATTCATTTTCATAGTACGCCAGCCGGTCTTCATAGCTATATCATATGGATAAAAAGGCCTTCTATAATACCTGTCATTCTTGTATTATGTTAATTTTTACAAAACTTCACCTTGTTCGTTTCCGAAATTTTTTTACTGAACCCATCCAGGAAGATCTCTGTAGGTGCTGGCCTACATGAGTCACCAAGGAGGAGGCATACGCTCCTCCTTCACCTCTGCCTGCAGGTGACCGCACATTAGAGAAGCTCTTCGCTGATTTTCCCAGAAACGACTATCGTAACTCTTCCGCTTTTATCGGAATTGCCCCATTGCGTGGGAAGGCACGGCTGTAAATGGCCTTCCTTCCACAGGCCGCCTACTCTCTCAACGCCGCAAGCTTCCAACCCTCCCTCATAAAGATTCAAAACAAATTTCCCTTTAAACTATGCATGAAAGTAAACTTTATAATTTGTAAAATAAAAAAAAATATATATTCCAATTTTTTCCTACCTTCATACTCTCTGAACTAGTGACATGTTTGGATTTAGTAGCACGTGCGAATGATCGAGTGGAATAGGTAGACTGCACTGAAATGGAAAACAAGAATGAAATTGTAGGAATTATTTGAAAAAACAGTCTATCATTTACTCCATCTTGTACCAGATGTCGACTGGATACATTTTTGTAGTTTCCGCCTCACTCTGTGACATCTGTTCATCGTTCTGGAGGGCTTGTCCTCACTCTACGTCATTTGTGCGTCACTTTGACGGAGCTTTCTCATGACTCTTTAATAAAGTGTCCTAAACGTTATTCGGTGGATTTTCTCCTCACTCTACACCAACTGTATCATTCGGATGGAAAAATGTATATTGATACAGCATATTAGGGACCGATTTGCATAATAGGCAGAGTGATTTTCTTTATTTTCAAAATATTGTTTCCAAATCGTTTATTTGAAATATTATTATTATATTATATTAAGAACATAAAGTATTGGCTTAGTTATGTTAGTTTAGGTTAGGTTAAGATAAGTTAGATTAGGTTAAGTAGAGTTGGTTAGGTTCGGTCATATATCTACGTTAGTTATAAATCAAATTAAACAAAATTAACTAATACATAATGAAATGAATAGCTTTATCATTTTATAAGAAATAATTAAAAAATATATATAAATTGAGGAAATATCGGCTTACTAGGCAAACTGGGTCTTGCATAGTAGGCCGAGTACTGTGTTCTGGCTACTAGGTACAACATACAAACATATATATATATATATATATATATATATATATATATATATATATATATATATATATATATATATATATATATATATATATATATATATATTATAAATTTATTATGGGACATTATGCGACCACAAGCATGTATATAAACCAAATATATGTACATTTGCTCTACTCCATATCGTCCTATAAACATCCCCAAAAAAACACCCAAAAGTAAGGAAAAAAAATGTAGCCATCAAAGAGACGATCATAATATCACTCACTTTGTATCACGTCATCAAAGGCAAGCCGGGGAAAAAAATATGCGTTGGAAGCATATTTCAATGGCCGCTCGCTGGGGATATATATGGAAATTAGTTTGGTTTCGAAATTGTATTGTAAGTCACTGACTTGTATTAGAACTACGACTGGCCTTTGCTGTTGAATGTGTTTTCTTGCCTCTCCCTTTATCCAATTAACTCTACAGTTATTTTGCTGTTTATTGCACACGAAATCTCTCTTTCTCTCTCTCTCTCCTCATTATTGTGTTCTAAAGTATTTTGATTATCATTCATATATTCGATCTAAAAGATAGTAGTTTTTACTAGCAATAGTTTTACTAGCTTGATCCATCTGTGGCACTGAGCCTCAGTACATCCAATTTAACATTATTTCTAGAACATCTACTCGGATGGACATACGCAAAATGCAAATCAGGTGAGAAAATCAAGATCGACAATGATAATTTGTATTTTTTTTTGGTAGCAAATTGTGTGGTAAAACAATCTGGTTGTCCACGAAGTTCTGGAAAATGATGTACCATAAAGACGCTGTCTCGTGCATAACAGAAAGATCTGCTACCAACTCAAATGCTGTCTTAACAGTTTAAGAACAGTAATAGCTCTGTTCTCAATTTCTATCTATTCCTACTTCTCTTTAATTAGTTTATATATATATTTACACATTTGAGTATGTTTATAGAACCTATCTACAGACATTTCATGACCAACCAACACCCGACGACAATCGTGGCGCGTTCTGGACTCAGTTATTTCATCAAATCTCTGATCATGCTAAGGGTCACACTGAGTACATTTTCAAGCAAAGTTTGACGGGTCCCCAAGCACAAATATTACTATAACTCTACGACCCCTCAGAGGATTCGAACCTAGGTCGCCAGGGGTCTTCCCACCAACAGCACCGGTAACATGACCACTACACCAGTGATCTTGATTAAGTATTGGTTGGCCATTAAACCACCTTACCAAGGCAACAAAACTTTACAAAACCAGCATTACCTTTCCTAACCTGTAATACCTAACTAAACAAACCAGTGCAACCTTACCAAGCCAGAAATACTATTTTGTGTCCCAACCTTACCCCGGAATGGGCTCCACTGGTACTTTTCGCCCTCTAAAACAAATTCTCGCGGTCATTTTGTATTTCTTATTCCATCCCTCTTCTCCACCCATTTCCACTCCTCCATTTGCCACTCTTTCTCTGTCAAAAAATATTTGATCCTCTTTATATCTTTTCCTTTCCATCTTCTGCGTTTCCAGGCTGGAAATTCCTTAATTAATTCTTCTCATTTCCCATATTAACATTACTTTCACCATCTCCTTCCTTCCAACATTTCCATTACTTCCTCGATAATCTCTTATCTCTTCTTGATCTTTCACCTCCTTCCTCCACCATTTCCGCTCATGACATATGATCTCTTCTGCTCCCATTACCGTCTATTGCTCTCCCTGCTTTACCCCATCAATACGGTGATAATGGCATTCGTTCCCATTAATTCCCGTCTCCTTGAATATAGTATTGCTAAATTTACTGCGGGATTGTGGAAGTTATGACAAGATCTGGGATATACAGCACCGTGATGTTTAGTGACCTTGTTGACTGGTGTGTACCAACGTGCTGTGGTATAGTGAGTATAGTGAGGACTGATACGGTACGGTGAGACCTGGTGTGATATGGCGAGGCTTCGTGTTATAATGGTGAGACCTGGTATTATAAGGGCGAATTATAGACGTTAAGATGTATGTCTCGTTCTAATCACACACTCAGACCTTGATAAAGCACGCAGAAGAGTGCTTTATCAAGGTGCTTGGTGTAATCTCCTTACATAAATTCACATATACACACGTGTGAGTTTTTATCCTATATAATTATTGTTATTATTAATTATTATCATTATTATTATTAGAATATATCCTAGAACGCCATTAGTATTATTTATAACATGAAAAAAGCCAGTTATTGCTATTTATACTTACAATTTCAGACGTATCGTTATTATTAATTATAATTATTGCTATTACTTAGAAAATAAAGTCGTTCAATCTCTCTTTCTGTTCGATCCATTGAAGAAGTCTTGAAAGCAGGAATTTTCTGTAATGTGAAGAGGGCGTCGCCTCTTTATCCTGAACCCATCCCAGTGCTATATAGTCGTAATGGCTTGGCGCTTTCTTCTGATAATTCCCTCCCTCCCTTGAGTTAGAAGTCAAGAGGTTGTTGTGGTTGGCAAGTGATCCCCCTTCCAGATAGTGAGGGTCCTATTATAAAAAAGTTAGCACAGTCAGATTATAACCGTAACGCCCCGGGTTCGATTCCCGCGAAAAGGCAGAAACTTTGGGGCGTATTTTTCTTAGCCTGATGCTTTTGTTCACCTAGAAGTACAAAAGTACTGTGAAGATAGACAACTGTTCTGGGGAAAATCAATAGATGGCAAAGTGGGATTTTGATGATCCCAATAAACCAAATGAGAACCAAATTGATTTTTCAACTTTCTGGTCTTCTAGCATAGACATGGTAGACGCCTCAATACTATACACCATCGAAGAGAAACAAGAAAACGCCGTTCATAAGCACAATGCACATGAGAAACAGAATCCAGATTAAATTCAAAGTTTTTCGTAATCCTACTTCGCCGCGTTCAGAAGACAAAACCTGGCTTCTTAATTGACTTCTCCTTGATGTTATATGTGATAAACAACTAAATCCGTAGTTAGGTAGATATCGCAAATGAAAATAATAAATATATAAATATTTATTACGATAAACTAAGAAATAAAGTTAACAACAGGTATAAAGTAATACAAAATTTTTACATTATTCCACACAGATACATCAATCACTGTCCCCATAACTCCTCCGGACCAGGACATGGCCACGAGATGGATCTGTTTATGAGAAAATCATAAATTTCCTGAAGTCCGGTCATTTTCTCACAAGGCTGAACTAAGCTAGCTAGGTGTAGCTTTATTCCTGGAAGAGCCTTACTTGAATTTGTTTTGGAGGAAGAGAAAATGATGAAGTGTTTAGTTTAAAGACACCATTATTAGTTGGACTTACCGTGTACAGAACTTAAAACCCTCCAAGAAGAGGAGAAACTTCTAACGGGAAATCAAAGACACAACAAGTCACATTGAAAGACAAATAATTTTTTTTTTCACGCATAGAGTAGTAATGATGAATAGCAAAACAGTTCCCAATGTTAAAATTTCCAATGAAAAATTCCCCAGTAAAAATTACACAACCTTAGAGAAGCAGGCAAATTCTTGTTTCGTTCGAGGCCACTAGAGATGGTGTCCTCCAGGGAAATTCGGTCAAATTTTAAGCTAGACAGACAGTCAGGCAGTCAGACAGACAGAGAAACAGGAGAAAAATGAGAGAAAGAGAAGTAGACACACATCGACACACATTATACAAGGTATGCGCACAGGACTTCCAATCCCCGCAACAGCCCTCTAACCTGAAGAAGAAATAAAGCTGTTAATTGTCTCTCGTAGCAAATAGTCTATTAAGAAGCAGGGCAACAGACACGTCCACGAGAAAATGGTTGAATGTCAACTCAATATTCACGGAGCAGCAACAGATCACAGAACGCATCACTTCACGGCCGCAAGAATGATCAGGCTACACGTCCTGGGGAGATTACAGAGCTCCTCAACATCACTTCTCTCCAGCCAACAACACACACTCGTCTTGATAACGGGTGATGCCTGATTTATTGATCGCACGAGAGAGAGAGAGAGAGAGCGAGAGAGAGAGAGAGAGAGAGAGAGAGAGAGAGAGAGAGAGAGAGAGAGAGAGAGAGAGAGAGAGAGAGAGAGAGAGAGAGAGAGAGAGAGAGAGAGAGAGACAGACAGACAGAGACAGAGACAGACAGAGAAAAGAGCACAAAGATATTTGAATTGACTGCATGTTTTTCCACTTTTAATGTCTTATTTCATTATATATATAAATTAAAGATTTATTATCGTTTCTGCGTTAACAAAGGTTAAGCGGACCCACAACATGTGTATGTATACTGTGTGCAGATGTATGAGTAACATTACTCTTCCATCACATAAAAACCATATTGCTAGCGTTAGTAAATACATAAAAGTCAAAAAGATAAATGACAGGCATAGGTAAAGAATGCGAACCTTCTCCAGGCGTAAGTGCCTGGGAATTGCATTGTAAAAGTACTGGGGCCAGATTCACGAAGCAGTTACGCAAGCACTTACGAACGTGTACATCTTGCCTCAATCTTTGACGGCTTTGGTTACATTTATTAAACAGTTTACAAGAATGAAAACTTCCCAATCGACTGTTGTTATTGTTATAAACAGCCTCTTGGTGCTTCGGAGCTCATTAACTGTTTAATAATTGTAAACAAAGCCTCCAAAGATTGAGAAAAGATGTTCAGGTTCGTAAGTGCTCGCGTAACTTCTTCGTGAATCTGGCCCCTGGCCGTTAAACAATGACTTAATGCATCATTTTAGTGGCTTCTGCTCAGCCATGATACATGCTACATCTTCCTGGCTTGGCGCCTTCTTTGGATAATTACTTACTTAAGACGTGATATAATACCTCATTATAATGCTTGTTGTTGTTAAGCCAAGATTCATTACAGAGTAATTTAACAAATTCAAATGGAACATAAATCTCTCCAGGATATTTACTTTCTTATATCTTCGGCAAAACATTGAATTATGTATCAAATTGGTAAAAATAAAAAAATTAATACCTGAACTAGTTCTTATTGAATGTCCCATCATCATTATTTTCGTCTAGCGTTATCCATAAGTATTTTCGACTCACAAACTGGAAGATTATTATATCTCAAGGTTAACTAACGGAGATGAGTCTCCTCCTGCAAGTCTTTGGATACAATGACATGGATTTGGCTGATGCTCTTATCCTTGGGTAATTAGGGTTCTTGGCTTCTTCTCAACTGGGGGTCATCGCAGGTAAACTTTTAATCCCTGTCTAATTAAAACTCCAGAAGAAAAACAACGGATGTTTTTTGTGTAACTTGTGATACCAGGCGGAAAGTTTGACAATTGAAAACCAAATCATTCAGTTATGAAGTAAATTATTGATATATTAACACAATAGTTAAAATTACCATTATTTTTAAGGATTTTTTTTCTGGCTTTTATACATATGAAGTTAGCCGGAACAAAAGACGATGGAATGGCTGAGCACAGTGGTCTGCTTTCTCGGGTCACAGCACACGGAACGGGGCTCAGTTTTCGGACGGGACAGAAACGGTTGGGTACATTTCCTTTTATCTGTTAGTAAAATAGGTACCCAAGAGGGAGGTAATTGTTGTAGTTACATCCAGGGGAAGTTCAGTCATTTGCCTAGGGACAGACTACACGTCCCTGACAACCGGAATTATACGAGGGTATTTTCTTATAGAAAAATAATTTAAACGTCGGAAATTACGTGCAACTACTAGATTTTCTCCCAGTTTTCTTTGCGAAATTCACAAATTCAATAGAGCTTATATTGAGCTTATGTGTGAAGCTCTCTATAACAGTGGTTCGTAAGGTTCGTGGTAAAGAAAGTTACACTTTCGTCATTCGTGTTGACCAGTATCTTGTGATGCATCTCAGCCTTCTTGACCACGGGACAAGTGGCATGTTTACTAACAATTGGCGCCGGTGGTCAAGTGTTGGCAGAGGCTAAAGCGCCAGAGACATCCGTCGTATTGGAAGTCGGCTCAACTAGGATGGAGAAATTTAAAGCAGTTATTGAAGAACCTCAGAAGAGCCAATGAAGGGCTCCGAATGCTGAATTTTGGATGATGGATGAATATGAAAGTTCCACCCGATCGTACAACATTTTGTAGCACAAAATCAAACGGGAATGTCATAGCACTCCAACGAATGCAGAGCTAAACAAGGAGTGTGTTTAGATTAATGTGTAGAGAGTGTGACACTCTCTACACACATATATATATATATATATATATATATATATATATATATATATATATATATATATATATATATATATATATATATATATATATATATGTGTGTGTGTGTGTAGAGAGTGTGTAAGCATCGAAGGGGAAAGTGGCTGGCGAACCTAGGAGCACGATAGACAAGACAATAGACTTAGCTGGTCGAAGTTGTCATCTTGGAACTCTATTACTCAAAAAAGAAGTGTGCTGCAGCCCTCCCCTTCCTTCTATATAAGCCGCGTTACTTTGATAAACTCAACTTACATATGAGAGTAAACAGAGATTTCCACAATCAGTCTAAGTCTAAATCCTCCCTTTTGGTCAGAAGGTGTTTACAAGAGGCACATTCACATTATCAAAAACAAACAACGACTCAACACATTTAATTCTCATCACCTCGGACCTTACAAGATGAATGAAGCCATAAATAGAAAGATGAATTCATGAATAGAGAAACACAAGAAATAAGAGACAAATGCCTAGTGAGAAAATAACCATGAATAATTGAGGAAGGGTGAAGTAAATTGATGATCAGAATGGAACCACAAATGGTTAGACATGCGAAAGTAGGAGACGGAAGTAGTTTGCGGGAAGGTGATGGATGAACAAGGGCGAAGTAAAGAAGTTTGTGATGTGAGGCAAGAACGAGAGACCTTGAGGAATACGGAACAGGAGAGAGAACGGGTGCCAAGGAAAATGGGATGCAAAATAAGGGCAAGAAAAAGGGGCAACGACAGAAGAGGGACTAGGAGTAAGACAGAAAACATAAATAGGAAGGAAAGGAGACAGGAGATAACAGGAAAGCCTTAAAAAAAATTATCAGAGGGAAATGACACAGAACCAGAGTCTGAGCCACACAGGAACTCATTAGAGCATCAAAAGTCGCTCACAAGCACACACATTTCAGTGATCAAAGAACTGAACAAATGTGGATCTTATTGTTTATTTTGAAAAACTCTGGCGGGTCACATTCAGGCCGACAACGTAGCTAGAATTACAATATTGTTCTTATATCTTGATCACACATGCGTATATGTTCTTGGTAACCTCTCCGTAATTGTTCTTGTTACGCCTGCGTAAAAATTATTGTTCGTTACTCTGTTATTATTGGTTGTCACGGCAATGTAAACCTTCTTAGCCACGCCTACATAAGCTTTCTTTTTTTTATCACACCTCTGAAAATGTTCTTGGTCACGCTTGCATGAACATTCTTGAACAAACTTGTGAAAACCTTCTTGGTTATGCCTGAGTAAACATTCATGCTCATGTCTGTGTAAATATTCTTGCTCACGCCTGCTAAAATATTCTTGGTCCCGCCTGGGTATATTACGACATGATTCACAAATTAAATATATCTAGTGGTCTTCCTCACGTAACGTTCACTAGCTCTCTACATTGTTCGAAGATATGTGAAAAAATATTTCCAGCTATCGCTCCTGTGCAGTAGTTCCTATCAGTCCTGCTTCATCACCCTATTTATCATCACCAATTTGGTACAAGAAATCAACCAACTACAAACCACTTAGTTTGATGAAAGGGAGCAGTAAAACAACAGAAGTACATTTACATCGCATCAGGCATGGATATCCATGTGCATGGGAAAAAGGCTTACAGGTTCCAGAAGTTGAGAGGAAATGTCAACACTTTGGAGAAATGCCAGACAGACCACTGGAACATTATCTAACACAGTGCACAGTTACAAACCCATTAAGATTTCAACTTAGATTCAACAGAGCAGAATAAATTGTTAAACACATATGGCAAATCTTACTGAAGCGACCATACGAGTCATAAATACTCATACTCTGCCCAAGTAAAACAGAAACAAGCAACACTTAGTGGGTCAGCCAGAGGCTTAGGGCCCGCGCAGGAATATCCCTGAAAAA
The DNA here is from genome assembly GCF_040958095.1 of Procambarus clarkii. Lineage (NCBI taxonomy): Eukaryota > Metazoa > Arthropoda > Malacostraca > Decapoda > Cambaridae > Procambarus > Procambarus clarkii. The sequence continues at coordinate 7,499,766 of NC_091232.1, forward strand.
AAAAATCACCAATTTTCATATCATCCTCGTCTACGTCATCCTATTCAACATCCTCCCATTCAACAAAATGAACACAAGGTACACAAGCAATATATCATCACACCTTCCATGTTATGGGAGGGTTGAAAACGATAAATTTCGGAGAGCCAAATTCTTAAAACTCTTAACAGATATTTATGAAGTATAATTAATTACGGTGTAATAACAATTAATTGGTAAAATTTCCCCCCAGATGGTATCAATAAAATTATTAGAAGTTGAATTTTGTAGTAAAAAAATGCAGCTATATATATATATATATATATATATATATATATATATATATATATATATATATATATATATATATATATATATATATATATATATATATATATATATATGTCGTACCTAGTAGCCAGAACTCACTTCTCAGCCTACTATGCAATGCCCGATTTGCCTAATAAGCCTAGTTTTCATGAATTAATGTTTTTTCGACTACCTAACCTACCAAACCTAACCTAACCTAACGTTTTCGGCTACCTAACCTAACCTAACCTATAAAGATAGGTTAGGTTAGGTTAGGTAGGGCTGGTTAGGTTCGGTCATATATATACGTTAATTTTAACTCCAATAAAAAAAATTTGACCTCATACATAATGAAATGGGTAGCTTTATCATTTCATAAGAAAAAAATTAGAGAAAATATATTAATTCAGTAAAACTGGGCTTAATAGGCAAATCGGGCCTTGCATAGTAGGCTGAGAAGTGAGTTCTGGCTATTAGGTACGACATATATATATATATATATATATATATATATATATATATATATATATATAACTGAAAACTCACACCCCAGAAGTGACTCGAACCCATACTCCCACAACTGGTATGTACAGGTCGTGATGGTCAAGCGGATTAAGGCGTCCCTGTACATACCAGTTGTGGGAGTATGGGTTCGAGTCACTTCTGGGGTGTGAGTTTTCAGTTGTATATAGTCCTGGGGACCATTCAGGCTTGTTTGCATTTGTGTTCCTCACGTGTGCCCCAAAGAATGAGGTGATTTGATAAAATGCTATGCCCAAGATTACCATCCGAGTGCCGGCGGGGAAGTGGTTCATATAGCCTCGGCTATCACTTCCTTATGTCCGGTCGTGATGGTCAAGCGGATTAAGGCGTCCCTGTACATACCAGTTGTGGGAGTATGGGTTCGAGTCACTTCTGGGGTGTGAGTTTTCAGTTGTATATAGTCCTGGGGACCATTCAGGCTTGTTTGCATTTGTGTTCCTCACGTGTGCCCCAAAGAATGAGGTGATTTGATAAAATGCTATGCCCAAGATTACCATCCGAGTGCCGGCGGGGAAGTGGTTCATATAGCCTCGGCTATCACTTCCTTATGTCCGGTCGTGATGGTCAAGCGGATTAAGGCGTCCCTTGTACATACCAGTTGTGGGAGTATGGGTTCGAGTCACTTCTGGGGTGTGAGTTTTCAGTTGTATATAGTCCTGGGGACCATTCAGGCTTGTTTGCATTTGTGTTCCTCACGTGTGCCCCAAAGAATGAGGTGATTTGATAAAATGCTATGCCCAAGATTACCATCCGAGTGCCGGCGGGGAAGTGGTTCATATAGCCTCGGCTATCACTTCCTTATGTCCGGTCGTGATGGTCAAGCGGATTAAGGCGTCCCTGTACATACCAGTTGTGGGAGTATGGGTTCGAGTCACTTCTGGGGTGTGAGTTTTCAGTTGTATATAGTCCTGGGGACCATTCAGGCTTGTTTGCATATATATATATATATATATATATATATATATATATGTCGTACCTAGTAGCCAGAACGCACTTCTCAGCCTACTATGCAAGGCCCAATTTGCCTAATAAGCCAAGTTTTCATGAATTAATTGTTATTCGACTACCTAACCTACCTAACCTAACCTAACCTAACTTTTTCGGCTACCTAACCCAACCTAACCTATAAAGATAGGTTTGGTTAGGTTAGGTAGGGTTGGTTAGGTTCGGTCATATATCTACGTTTATTTTAACTCAAATAAAAAAAAATTGACCTCATACATAATGAAATGGGTAGTTTTATCATTTCATAAGAAAAAAATTAGAAAAAATATATTAATTCAGGAAATCTTGGCTTATTAGGCAAATCGGGCCTTGCATAGTAGGCCAAAAAGTGAGTTCTGGCTACTAGGTACGACATATATATATATATATATATATATATATATATATATATATATATATATATATATATATATATATGTCGTACCTAATAGCCAGAACGCACTTCTCAGCCTACTATTCAAGGCCCGATTTGCCTAATAAGCCAAGTTTTCATGAATTAATGTTTTTTCGTCTACCTAACCTACCTAACCTAACCTAACCTAGCTTTTTTTGGCTACCTAACCTAACCTTACCTATAAATATAGGTTAGGTTAGGTTAGGTAGGGTTGGTTAGGTTCGGTCATATATCTACGTTAATTTTAACTCCAATAAAAAAAAATTGACCTCATACATAAAGAAAAGGGTTGCTTTATCATTTCATAAGAAAAAAATTATAGTAAATATATAATTTCAGGAAAACTTGGCTTATTAGGCAAATCGGGCCTTGAATAGTAGGCTGAGAAGTGAGTTCTGGCTACTAGGTACGACATATATATATATATATATATATGTCGTACCTAGTAGCCAGAACGCACTTGTCAGCCTACTATGCAAGGCCCGATTTGCCTAATAAGCCAAGTTTTCCTGTATTAATATATTTTCTCTAATTTTTTTCTTATGAAATGATAAAGCTATCCATTTCATTATGTATGAGGTCATTTTTTTGTTATTGGAGTTAAAATTAACGTAGATATATGACCGAACCTAACCAACCCTACCTAACCAAACCTAACCTATCTTTATAGGTTAGGTTAGGTTAGGTAGCCGAAAAAGTTAGGTTAGGTTAGGTAGGTTAGGTAGTCGAAAAACAATTAATTCATGAGAACTTGGCTTATTAGGCAAATCGGGCCTTGCATAGTAGGCTGAGAAGTGCGTTCTGGCTACTAGGTACGACATATATATATATATATATATATATATATATATATATATATATATATATATATATATATATATATATATATATATATATATATATATATATGACAATGTCAGACCACGGAGGAAAATTGAAACAGGAAATTTCCTTAAGTACTTTCGTATATTAAATACATCTTCAGAAGGTCAAAATATGATTCAGAATAATCATATTTAATATACGAAAGTACTTAAGGAAATTTCCTGTTTCAATTTTCCTCCGTGGTCTGACATTGTCACATTCTTAATCACGTGTTTATTTTCGTGATATACACACACACATATATATATATATATATATATATATATATATATATATATATATATATATATATATATATATATACATATATATATATATATATATATATATATATATATATATATATATATATATATGTCGTACCTAGTAGCCAGAACGCACTTCTCAGCCTACTATGCAAGGCCCGATTTGCCTAATAAGCCAAGTTTTCATGAATTAATGTTTTTTCGACTACCTAACCTACCTAACCTAACCTAACCTAACTTTTTCGGCTACCTAACCTAACCTAACCTATAAAGATAGGTTAGGTTAGGTTAGGTAGGGTTGGTTAGGTTCGTTCATATATCTACGTTAATTTTAACTCCAATAAAAAAAATTGACCTCATACATAATGATATGGGTAGCTTTATCATTTCATGAGAAAAAAATTAGAGAAAGTTTATTAATTCAGGAAAACTTGGCTTATTAGGCAAATCGGGCCTTGCATAGTAGGCCGAGAAGTGCGTTCTGGCTACTAGGTACGACATATATATATATATATATATATATATATATATATATATATATATATATATATATATATATATATATATATATATATATATATATATATATATATGTATTTTGTAAAGTTAACTAACGTACGTAATTAACCCAGCTTTGTGAAGGGTATTGCTCCTTTGCTAAACTTTCAGGAATAGAAAGTGTGGCTTCACAGGCCGCCCTCGCCAGCTTCAGAGACAATGGGGAATCCGGAACAGGCTCGCTCCCTCCCTTCACCTTAATGAAGGACACAGTAAACACTCGTGTCGTTACGACAAGTTGTAGTACCGGAAAGGAACCTGCTTCAGCTTTGACCGTCGACCCTCTTTCATTATAGCAATTAAATACCGTTCATTACTTTGGGTTTGAAGTCTTTAACATTGATGTTCCAAACTGTTTCATTTGGAAAATCTTATATTATTCCTCTTAATGTTATCTATAGAAACCTATTGGATTTTTTCCCGAGGCTTCTTTCCTGCAAGCTTCAATATGAGTCACTTGTTTCTTACCTGGAGAGGCAGACGAATTTCATATACGAATTTGGACGAATTTCATATACGAATTTGGACGAATTTCATATACGAATTTGGACGAATTTCATATACGAATTTGGACGAATTTCATATACAAATTTGAACGAATTTCATATACGAATTTGGACGAATTTCATATACGAATTTGGACGAATATCATATACGAATTTGGACGAATTTCATATACGAATTTGGACGAATATCATATACGAATTTGGACGAATTTCATATACAAATTTGAACGAATTTCATATACGAATTTGGACGAATTTCATATATTTCTATAACCAGAAACATTTCTAATTTCCTATCGTCAGTTAAGTACATCATGTAATAAAAACTTTCAACAGTTGTTGATTAGAGTTCTCACATATCGGCACTTCCATCTGCTTACTTGGAAGCAGGTGTCAGGTTTTCTCAAGTTCAAGAACAACTATTAAAACAAGTTAATCATCTAAACAAAGAGCCTTAGCTGACTCACGATGTATATATATAAAATATTATCTGTCTTTGGTTAGGCTGGACCAAGCGGCAGCCAACCAAAATTTTTTATAAGAACATAGGAAATATGGTAACTGCAGAAGGCCTATTGGCCCATACGAGGCAGAACCTATATACAACCAACCAATCTCATTCATATATATGTCTAATATTCGTTCGAAACAATGAAGGATTCCTAATTCTATTATGATACGCGGTAATTGGTCCCACAAATCAATAGCACTGTTACCGAACCAATATTTACCCAGGTCTTTCCTAAATCTAAGCTTATTCAATTTATACTCATTGTTTCCTGTTCTGTCTTGTGTTGATACTTTTAATACCCTTTATATATTATGTATTTTTGAATCAGTTAGTAATTATTTATATTTACGGTACGTTTACAGAACAATTAGGATGGGGTGCTTCGATATTTTTAAGCGAGATAAGCACTGTTTAAGTTCGTATGTAAACAGCGAAGACACAAGTGTAAAGTGTTTTACCTCAGTTTGTGAGATAAAACACTTTACACTTTACCTCCTACTGAAAGAACTACATTTATTTACACAAAGATTATAGGCTCCGCAGGTTAAGTGGGTAACTTAGGTTCTGACGGCTTAAATTAGGCTAATTTGAATCAGGTGGTGATTAACGCAGGTAATTAGCACTTGCGTTAATCATCAACTGAGCCAATCTCCACCTGTGTCACGTAACACCTTTGTCACTGACAACCTGCATCAGTCACGACCTAAGTCAATCACAACCTGCGTCGATCATCAACTACATCAATCATCAACTAAGCCAATCATCACAGATGTCATTCAAAACCTACGTCAATCACCACCTGCGTCAATAACCAAATACGGCATTCAACATTGCATCAATCCCAACCAGCCTCAATCTCCATCTACCCCAACAACCTTTGATGGAAACATAAGCGCTCATTTCCCGGCTTTGATATATTCGGCACTTAAATAAGGGCGAGACAGCGAAGCGAACAATACCAGAAGATTGTCTATGATCCCTCTGCCTCCCCAACCCTATTTCAATTCCTACCCTATTTCAATTCCTCAATTCCTTAAACCCATTTCCCTCACCCCGATCTCCCTCACCCCCACTTCCTGTGCGAGTAATAATCAGCCGGCTGAACGCATCAAACTTTACTTCCAATCACAACCGGCGCTTTATGTATCCTTTCATGTAGTTGATCTGTCTAGGAGACTGAGATGTACACAGGCAAGGGGAAAGGAAAGGGGGCAGCCATTAGAAAGGGAAAACAGGCCACCCAGAACGGAATGGGAAAGGGGGTGTCAACGTACCCTGGGATCTCATGTGCCGGTAATGGTAGTGATTTCAAATACATATTGACCATCGCCTCGTCATCGTCTGGGCTGCAGCGGCGCGCTCATTAACCGTGTTGACTGGAATGTGATCAAATATTGACTCATGGCTGGTATTCATTACAGCAGAGGCCGGATACAGGAGTGGGTGGGAGGGGGGGGGTGAAGATGAACAAGAATAGGGGGAGGGGCAGGGAGGGTGGAGGGGAAGATTTGTCTCAAATTTGTCTTCTCTTCCGTATGATGCTACGTGTATCATCATATTACAGTGCGCTGGTGTGAGCTTACAGTGCATCGCACTGAAACTACGGAGTAGCCCTTGAGCCTACAGTGTACTGTCCGGAGTCTACAATACACCGTTCCAAATCTACAGTGATCTTCCTTCATCTTTCTTCCACAAATTTTAAATACCATCAGACACCTCAACAGTTACTCCCTGTATCAAATCACTGTTAATGGTCAATACTCAATAACCTATTAATATATTGATACGGCTTTGTAACACAACTCAGGCTAAGATACTGATAGTATACTGAAAATACATCTTGATTAAAAACATGCATAGTTACTGTGAAAAATAGATTGGACTATCTTTGCCCTTTAAAATGGTTAGGTTAGACAAACTTAAGTGTTTAATAAATTTAATATAGAATGACAGAGGCAAGAAGCACAACAGAATGAAAACAAATATAAATAAAGCTTGTCTCTCTTTGGTAGTTAAACACAATTAAAAAAGGGACGTACATTGAGGCGTTCATAACCAACGGCTGGAAGACATTCAGTATAACTCACAGTATTTCACACCCACTTGAAGATAATTTTTAAGTAGTGGATGGAAACACCGGCTCACAGGAGGCGGAAGAAGGACAGGCGAAAACATTATACTTCAGAAGAACTGAGGAAAGAGGAAGAGAAAGAGCACAAAAGGGGAAAAAATAAGAGGAGAAAGACAATGTAAAGGAAGGCGAGGGTGTGGAGCCAGAGGTAATGCAGGAGGCAGAGGAGGTGAAGGAAAGGAAAAGGGTAGAAGGAGAAAGCACGAAGATGATATAAAAAAAGATGACTGACAAGGATAAAGTTATTTACAGAAAAACTAGACGAGAAGCTGGTTGAAACATGAATAGTAATAGCAGCTGCAACAGTTATAATTGTAATACAATGTGAAATAGTATATCATTTTTAGTCTTTGAAGTAAATATATCACTATATGGGTTGATTTAGTTAAATGAAGTAATCGTGGTGTTATGTAACTTGAAGTGCACATGTATATGTATATACGCATACAGTATTCATACTAGAAGTGGTACCCATGGGTGCCTGGGTCAACCTGGTGTGCTGTTCTTTCTTAAAGTATGACGACCTCGACTCAACCATGTTGGGAACGTACCCGGCTGGAATCATGGTGCAAATTTGGGTGAGGCTAACCCGAAGTGTCTAGCCTCTATTCTCGAACAGACATTCTAAATTTATATAAATTTTAACACAAACAAATCAGTCTCTTCTATCATCTCGTAAACGTGTTACACTGACATCGTCCACTACAGAATAACGTGCTTCCCTGCGTCCTCTATTTGACGTATTATAGAATTATATATCGTTTCCTTCATCTGTCTCCTACACTTAACAAATTACTGCATTATGAACCCATCTTCTTCCTCGTCTAAGTATATTACAGCATCACTTTCCCAACTGCTCTCCTCAGGTGAACATATTACACAGTTTTATGTACGCTTTCGCCTACTCAGCTAGACATATTACAGCATTATGGATCCCTTCCTTCCTCCAGTGGACATACGACATTATGTATCCACTCCGCTAGGTGGTCGTATGAGTATGTCGTGAATCTCCTTGGCCTCGTACCAGAAATATATTTTATTTCACAGTACTGGGTCGGTCAAGAGGAATAGTCGCAGTCAAGGAATTATATATATGTTTTAACCCATCCTCCGGGCATGCGTGTCCAAGTTGCAGCCGACCGCAAGGGCGTATTTATACATTTTAAGAATCTGTGTAGTCAAAGACGCAATTTTATCCCAAAATAAATTAATATTACATTAAATAATGTTGTGTATAGTTATGCCACAAGGTTAGTTTGTGTTTAATTTTTGTCGGCAAATATTTTAAACTATAAATCTTTGGCAATGCATTTGGAAGAAGTTAAATTTGTACATGGAAAGTGAGTGAAGCACTGTTCAATACACATTGTAATGTTTTATGTGAATTAGCTGTATTGCACAATTAAGTAATCCAGTGTTAGTGGCTTAGGGATCGAATCCATAGGTATAAAGGGTTGACGACTTCTTTTCTTGCAAGAATTCTTGCCTAAAATGTTGAATTTTTAAATTTAATTGGAATAATCTTCCAGTTAAAAGGTTTACATCACCAAGTGGATGAAGCCATAATAGGTAGCTAAAATGATAGGTAAACTATTATAAAAGAAAAAGAAAATTTCGAGTATTTATTATACCATAATCATTAAATTTTATCGAAACTTGTGACAACAACGTCAGACCACTGTAATATGTATGCTGGTCTAAGGCAAATATCCCTGCTTGAGGAAATTTAACCCACATGAAAAATATTACAAAAATGATAGCTACCTTTACCTGTTATATTTCAGTTTTTTACATAAAACCTACGCAAAATTTAAACATGTATAGTATTACTTTAAATTTTTTTAATCAGCGTACTTTATAATACCCTTATATTAATCAAATTTAGAATATATAGTGACGGAGGCTTTGTCGATATGCAGTTTTGTGGGTAAGAGCCAAAAATAGAACATCGCTCCTCACTACGCAAAATTTAGAGGAAAGAGCTCTCCAGAAATGGGAAATTAGGCACAAATTTTCTCCTCAATGACAGTATTGCAGCATCCACTACACTTCTTGCAATGTTATGTAGCCTTAATTCGTATCGCAAGATTATCTTTCGAGCGCCGAGCCTGTTCAGAGCAGACGGTATTAAAATCGTTCTTCAATGGAGCTCAGATAACCTCAGTGAAAATTGTATTAAACGCTGATACCGAGTGATATATTGCCTGTCATGCAACCGTTCCTGCACGATGATGAATAGGTTAAAAATCGCTTTTTACGTCTTGGTGTGAAACATGACTATGAAAATTGGTTCAAGCAGATACTGAAAAGAAAATAAGACTCAGAGAGAGAGAGAGAGAGAGAGAGAGAGAGAGAGAGAGAGACGTGGTGGGTACTCACTTATCCCTCACCTTGCAAGCGATTTGGTCTGGGATACGGATCGTGGCTAAGGAGGATTGACTAGGCGTCAATCCTTAACTCCTAGGAGCTTCTCACCAAACATTATTGGGGGTGTGAGATTATAAACCGATTGGCAGGTCGTGTTCCAGGGAAAACTAGTAGAGTAAGGCTTATCTAGAGCTATGGGAAGGGAAAACACGCTGCCTGTTTACTACAGTCAGAAGTAGTCTGCCCCTGTACCCACCAATAAAAAAAGTACATAGACAGACAGACAGAAAAACAGACAGAGGAGGGGAGGGGGGGAGAGAATTTATAGCACAATAAATTAGCATATTTAAAAGTTTATAAAAAAATTATAAGTTCTTACCAAATTTATCGTTTGAACAGGTGTACTTATTTAAATTTTTTAAGAAATCATAATATTAAAAAAAGATTTCAGACCTAATAATAAAAGATCAGACTTAATAATATCACAGACTTAAACAATCCTTTACACAAAACATTAGCAAATAGACTATTCCACATCTAAATTTAGTACCCTAGCCAATTCAGGTCATAAAATACCTTCAACGAAACGTCATAAAATGTATAGCCATTGCATACACATTTTTCGAATTTCTAAAATAACAATTTAGAATTTTTTGACTGAACAACAACGATCAATGCGGACTTGACTTATTAGCATATTTTCCTTTCTTTTCAGGTGAGTTGGGACTAGAGGAGCGGGTCAGGTAACAAGCTTCGAGCAGCAATATTTATATAGTGGCTACACAAGAGGGAGAGAGGGAAAGGGGAGAAGAGAGGAGCAGAAGCAGGGAGAAACAGACGGGAAAGAGGAAGACGAAGAGGAAGGAATAAAAAAGAAAAGGTAGGAGTAAGATGTGTAGAGGAAAGGGAGGGTGAGAATTAGATATCAAGGGATGCGTCAAACTTTAAGGGATGACGCAAGGGATGCGTCAAACTTTTGGTCAAAATTAGATATCAAGGGATGCGTCAAGAATATTTTTCTTGTATGTTACAACATGTACCATACATATTATGTACCATTCATATTATGTATGTTACAACATGTAAGATACATATTCATCCATACCTCGAGGAGTCACATCCTCCTCAGCATCCAACATCTAAGTGCGAGTCATTACAGATCTCTCCACACGTCCCTCTCTTTGATCACAAGTCAGTCATCTTCATTAGTTTCCAACAACAAGAAACTTTGGACACATCAACGTATATCGACAAAGCCCTAGGACACTTCAACGTATATTGGCAAATGTATAATTGAAATCCATAGTTAATATATTTTGTAAGGGAATATACCTCAGAGAGGAACCTATATGAACACGAGGAAAAAGGTATAACATATAATAAGGAGAAAAAAATATGAGGGTTTAATTAGTAAAACTTGCAAAGTAAATCAAAGAATAATACAGAAAACAGTAAGAATAAAACGAATAACAGACAACATGCGGAATGTAGAAGGAATGTTGTAGGAGAGATAAGCAACAGGAGGCGAGACACAGTAGTACAAGTGAGGACTGAAATTTAATAGAGTACAGAACACCCAAAGAGACAATAGTAAAGATATAATAGTGGACGAAATGCCTTTGCAATTTTTCCCCTGGTGTGAGTAGCTTATAGTAGATGATAAACTAGCATACAGCGAGTCCCTGTAGGGGAAAGAATGCCTAATGCCTGTCTGTATCAGGTGGGAATAGGAAGCCCGCGAGCAGGAAACAAGATTTCTGAAAAATGTGAAATAAAGGTGGGATGTTGCCTGTAAAAAGAACCTTGTTTTGAGAGAGCTAGGGTCCAACACAAAGGAAGTGACTCTAGGTGGAGGGAGTGACTCCAGGTGGAGGGAGTGACTCCAGGTGGAGGGAGTGACTCCAGGTGGAGGGAGTGACTCCAGGTGGAGGGAGTGACTCCAGGTGGAGGGAGTGACTCCAGGTGGAGGGAGTGACTCCAGGTGGAGGAAGTGACTCTAGGTGGAGGGAGTGACTCCAGATGGAGGGAGTGACTCCAGGTGGAGGGAGTGACTCCAGGTGGAGGGAGTGACTCCAGGTGGAGGGAGTGACTCCAGGTGGAGGAAGTGACTCTAGGTGGAGGGAGTGACTCCAGATGGAGGGAGTGACTCCAGGTGGAGGGAGTGACTCCAGGTAGAGGGAGTGACTCCAGGTAGAGGGAGTGACTCCAGATGGAGGGAGTGACTCCAGGTAGAGGGAGTGACTCTAAGTGGAGGGAGTGACTCCAGGTGGAGGAGGGGTTAGCCTTATGCTGAACGGAGGGATCATCAACTGGGATGGATTGCTCTCAGGAAAATATTTTGACCCCATAGGCCTAAAGCGATGAAGTTAGACATAATCCCAACCAGATGGAAGTACTCAGTGAGAAAGATACACAGAAGGGTTTAGATACTCAACAGGAGGTTTGGATTGTCCTTGAATATATATGAGGGAGGAGACCTCTAGCAGAGACGGAGGAACTCAACAAGGTGAAGAGACCGTTTAAAGAGCGATGGAGCAACGTATCAGGGAAGGGAAAGGAGAACCAAGAGGAGAAAAAGTGTTCTTATTTGTAAGGTGAAAAGAAGACTTACATGCTCCTGTCTAAATTGCTATGGGTAATACAATGCTCGTCATACTACTGCTAACCATCTCACTCTCTCTCTCTCTCTCTCTCTCTCTCTTTAAACTAAGACTAGGGCTCATAAGGGCTGTCAAATAACGTAGTGAAATTACAAGCAAGAGCTGTTGTCCTACCTCAGTTCATCTGAAGCCTGCTCCTAGAGACTCATTTATTTCATGAGAATGTACTTTGAAACTAGTAGTAGGCATCCTTCAGTCTTGGGAGACTTTGAACTATCACTTAGGGTACTATCATAAAGGAACTATCATATAAGGACTCTCATTCTTTCTCTTTCTCTCTTATTGCCTCTATTACACTTCTGTTATCTATTTGCTGGTTCTTGACACAATATTATATTGTAGCTTCCTGTTTATCAAAAATCAGATAATTTTATGTTTTATCTTCATTTAATCTTTTAGACGCGACTCGCCTCCTTTCCTCAAATGCTCCGTCTTCCCCGACTACCTTATCTGCATTCTCTCCCTTTCTCTCTTCCTCTCTGTCTTCCTGTCCACTTTACACTCCACCATCTACTTTTCGCCTCCCTCTCCTCCCTCTTCTCTCGTACAGCAACATGTCTTCCCTCAGTTTTAGAGGGAAAAACAATGTTTTCCGTCCTGCCTTTCCCATGTGTAGGTGGGTCGCGGCAATGAAAAGAGAAAAACTAAAAAAATGTTGGAGAAAATCGAACGGAAAAGACGAAATGGGAAGAGGAGGAAGATGGTAGGAAGGGTAGGAGGATGAGGTGGAAAAGAAGTTGGATATGGTTATAAATCACGGAAGATGAGAAGAAGGAAGTAACTCCAAGGAGATAGAAGAAAACATGAAAAGGTAAGATTGAGGAGTGGAGGAATGACGAATAAATGAAAAAATAATAAACGAGGATTGCGTATCAGAGATAATATAACAACTGCATCTAGAGATTTTGCCAGAGAGATTCTTAAGATTTTTAAGGCCAAAACAATAACAATTAAATGGACAATTTCCTACAAAGTCTTTTGTCATGCATTCAGTTTACGTTTGCCTCTAGCTAATATCATCATCCTCGCTATTGATGCGAGAGGCCGGGAGTCCAGGTTCCAGGAACGTTGATACTTCCCTAGTGAACGCGCAATGTAATATAGTTATTGTGAATTATAGGGGAAATGATGGAAGAACGGAAGATAAGAAAGATAAGGAAGGAATGAAATGAGGAAGGCACGGATTGAATGAATCCCAAAGCACGGTTAAGTGATGACTTGAGGAAAGAGAATGAATAGGAAAACTTGAAATAGCGATAACAGAAGGAATAATTGGGAAATAACTAAATAATGAAATAATGGTAAGAAGACGTAGAAACAGAAAAGTAAGGAGAAACTGGATAATCAACAATATTAGTAAAACAGAATATAAGTGAAACGAAGAAAATAGAATGGAGAGTAAAGTAGGGAACAAGATAAAATATAATAGCTCTGCCCAAAAAATAAGAAGACAGAAACCGATAGAAAAAAGTAGGGAGAAGAGATGAGGAGAAAAATAGATAGCTTGGAAACACGACTGTCCCTGACGAATATAAGGGAAAAGGAGTTGAAACAGGAGTGGAAGGCATAGGTGAAACACTTTAGGGAATGATGGACAGTATAGGATAGAAGCTAAGAACCATGGATAATGAAGAACAGGACGAGACGTAGTTGAATGACCTCTGGGAATGATGGATAGCATGGAAGGGAGAAAAGGACGGAATGACAAGAAGGATTTGATGGAAGCGAAGAACCTCTGAATAGAGAACATCGTTTCACTAGACGCAGGTTCACATGGAAATACTGAGGTTACGTAGCAAAATAATCACATTTTTGTATTTCCGTAATTTTGATTTGAAAGTCGAGCCGCAGCTTTTTGCTTCCTCCACAGTATCAGCTGTTGATATTGTTTAATGCAATTACCCTCGATCAACATGCAAGCTATAAATATCTACTCCCGAAAGTGTGTGGTGAATTCACTTGATTCTCATCTTCATGTAGTGTATTTCCTTTTCCTGCAACACGCATATATACGTATGTGATGAGATTTGAATAAACAGAAGCTGAAGAGGACTTAATATTGAGCCCTGTGGGACTCCTCTTATTCCTTTCTTCTATTTTGTTTTTCATCTCTTGCAATTAATGATAATCTTCTTTAAGATGTCCGTCTTTACGTATGTCTCTGTAGAGCATTACTGACATCCAACACCAATGTAAAGTTTATTATTTATCTGTTTATTTTTAGTCAAAAGAGAATACTGATTCTGTTGATAAATGAAGTCCAACAGAAACAAAAGTGGAAAATAGTTCACAATGTGTTTGTTATATACTAACTAATTAGCACAAATTATAGTACGAAAGTTAATTTTATCATATACGAACCTTTGACACTGAATACGCTTCACTGACTTACAAAACGTACTGCTATCACTCTCTGAACCGTAATAATTAAAACGCCTAAATATTAGACCCCATTATATTATAATAATTTATATTTCAGAACAAATATTTATTTTTGTGTTAGTTTACACGAGAGATTGACATTGTCAGTGAATGAAACGCATATATGACTGATACATAAATACAGTCTGGTTAAATATATAGTTTACTAAACCAGAAAAAAACCATTGAAACATTAACTGATTGATTGGTACAAATATTTCTTATGCCTTCAGCAAAAGGGGTTCTGGTGGGAATGACAAACAAAGGAGCAACAAACGAATACTGGAGCAGGTGATAAAGGTAGTGGAGGTGAGGGAAGTAAGAAGTATGGTGGAGGTGTTGAGGTGGAGGAAGGTAAAGGGGGGGGGGGGCAAGAGAAAGACATGACAAGAACATAAATGTTAGAAAATGGAAGGAGCTGAGATAAATGAAAGGAAAGGACATAAAGATAATGGGAACAGAAATGGCAAAAAAGGAGTGTAGGTGTTAACATTCTAAGAATATCCAGAAATAGTATTGACTCTCTCTCTCTCTTTCTTTCTCTCTCACTGCCTCTATCTCCCTCTTTATATTTTTACTTCACATCCTTCAATCTCTTACTTCTCTACCATTCGTTTCCCTCCATGCTTCACCTCAACACCAAGCAAACACAGCCTTCACATTTTTGTTTCATCATTAAGACTGTCCACGAAGCGAGACGAGACCCGGAATGAGAGGAAGAGGAGGAGAAAGATATGTAACGATCATGAAGAGAAATGAAGAATGAAACACAGCAACAACAGCATACGCCATTAGAGAAGATGAAAGAAGAGAAATTTAAAAACAACATCATTAACTTATACGACATAGTAAAACAAATTTAAGTTTGTACGAAAAGAGAAGAAACAAATGTTATCATTAACATGTAGAAAGATGAGGCCAACTTATATGAAGATTATATGACAAAAAAAGAGATTGAATGTTCATACAAATGGAGGCGTAATATAATAAAACTAAAACAAAGAAAATCCAAGGAAATTCGGAGGGATTTTCATGCTAATGAGAAGGAAGAGGTGGAGCAGGAGAAGAAAGATTAGAAGGAATAAAGAGAAAAAGAAAGTTGAAGAGAAGAATGAAATACTGCTAGTAATCAAGGGAAAAAAGAAATGGTAGGAAATATTACTAGTGTTTGAAAGAAAAGTAAGATAAAGTTCAATAATAGTAATAATAGCAGTGGTAATAGTTGTAATATTATTAGTAGTAGTAGCATTAAGAGTTGAAATAGAAGTATTAATAGTACCAGTAGTAATAATATAATTAATACCAGTAGTAAAATAGTACCAGCAGAAATATTATTATTAGTAGTAGTAAAAAGGAATAATTAATAATATAATTATTTCAGTTAAAAATGTAAAAGATCATGCATCAAAATGAATAATAAGAGCAGCAGAATAAAGAAGGGACTGGGGTAGGGGGGAGGAAGGAATAAAGGCGAGGAATGACGGGGAGAAATGAAAAGAGAAAAGCACGATACGTGAGGAATAAATAGATAGGGAGACTAAACCAGAAAGAGAAGGGGGAGAGAGAGCACAGGCAATATATATGGAAATAATGGAAGGCAGCAGAAGCAGAGGTTGTATAGGGGATGGGAACCATTGAGAAATTTGGGCAGCGAGAGGCATAGTTGTGTTGTGAGGGGCTATTGAAGGGGAAATGTTGATTGTGGGGTTGGATGAAAGAGTGAGAGGGACGGAGAGAAAGAGAGAGAGAGAGAGAGAGAGAGAGAGAGAGAGAGAGAGAGAGAGAGAGAGAGAGAGAGACAGACAGACAGACAGAGAGAGAGAGAGAGATAGACAGACAGACAGACAGAGACAGAGAACGAGAGAGAGGAAAACGAGATAAAGAAAGTTAGAGACATAAAGATAAAACTCTAGTACTTTAAAGTAAAAGCACATAACTATTTAGACACACCTTTGAAACTTTAGAACATCTGCTCATAATAGTTATATTCACAGAGAGGTGATGCCTCATTTCTCGCTATACACAGACTAAGAGTGTAGTTTAGTCCTGCATTTAGTTAGAACAAGAGTGTACTTGCTGGTTGGTCAATAAGCTATTATGGAGGCCTTTATAACCCTCCAGAGGCTGATAAGCCATAAGCCTATCAGCAAACCAAACATCTTCTTTAAGTATGCCTTTGTGACAAAACTTGCATCTTATGAAAGCATCAAGACAATGTTTAAGTGCAGTTTCGAGTCTCTCTACCTTGGTTTAACTTGAACATAATGGCTGGTAAATTTTTATCTCCTTGCAGTGCAGTTGTTAAGATCTCTAAAATAATGTCTTCTTCAACTAGTGAGAGTCAGCACTCTCTAATGGCTCAAAGTTTCCTATTTACCCAAACCAAACTTCGCTAACCATTTCCTCGGTTTTTTCTTAAAAAACAAAAAAAGATTTCAGGACAGCGTATTTCGTTGGTTATTTCGGAATTGAAATTAGTACTTTCATTTGTATAAAATTTCGTCGTGTGAAGTACCCCTGAATGATTAGACCATACAAATATTTATTTATACATATCGTAAATATGTACAAGATTTTTCTAGTTTACAAACTATTGCTGCATTCATAAAGCACTTCCTTTCCTTTTTTCTCACATAATGACCAAATCCATAAGCATATAAGTGACGTAATGTCGAGATATTCAGAATGATTTTTACTTGAAATTTTCATATGCATATTATCAGAAAACTGGATTCCTATTTAAAAAAACTATTAAACAGCATATTATACTAAATAAGAGTGCAACATATTAACATTGTCTAAAATTCCTGACCACTTTCATAATATCCGGGTAAAAAATCAAACATTGCATTGATGATTTGAATATTGAGAGAGAAAGCAATTATTCAATTCGAATATTGTGAAACTGTGAATCAAGTTTCTGTTGAAATTGTATTTATTATTATTATTTTTATTATATCAATTCGGCATTTACTGATTTCTATTTAGTGCTAAAATATATTAAATTATTTAACTTTAAAATAATTTTTCCTTATCTGTAATTTTCAGAGGTTTGAATATTTGCTTTGATTACTAGTTGCCAATGGCAGAAACAAAATAACCAAAGGAAAAAAATCCATAGTGAGCTTATAATTAATTTTACTCTGGTCTGAAGACTAACAAAGAATGCATTGCACATTTTACACATTCATGTATTCGACACGTATTCTTAATAAATAGACTATAATTCACTATCGACCACTATACAAAATCAACCACCATCTTCATAAAACAATAAAAGAAAAAATTCAATCCCTATTGATATTTTTTCTTTACAAACTATAATAGATTTCATCGTGAGACTTTCAGTTCCGTTTTTTCTAGATGATCTGACAGCCTACTCCGTTCTCCCGCGCATAGATTCTAGTTTTATTTCCCTTGTGTTGTTCTTATGGTATAACTGGAGGGATGATTCTTAGACTAGAAGAGTTTCATCGAATATTCTTGGTTTGCTCACTCACATTTTCTCATATAAAATCGAATTTCTGAGCGTTCGTGATAAAAAAAATTGTATTGTTGTTTCTTCGGGGTTTAACTTCATACTGTGAATGCTAATTTATAAGTGATATATTTTAACTCACGTTAATTGTTTAATCGTCTCTGAATATAAACACAACAATTTAAGAACAACCACACACTCACCCTGCAAAATCTAGACCCAAACCTGCATTTATCCATCACTCATCCCCACGCTTCACCCCCCCCCCTACTCCATCACAAATCCCCATCCCTCTCTCACCCATCCCCCATCCCCAGCCAATGTCTCTCTCACCTGAAACTTCTCATACACTACACCGCCTCTGCCCTAGCCTCCTACCCACCCAATACCCAAAATAATTTTCCCCATCCCTCCCCAATGCCATCCCAACCTCTTCTCCCACGACACACACACACAAGCAGAATAATGAAAGCATCATCAGCGGAATTAAACACAAAAAATCCGACCAGCTATTAAGAACGAAGCGAATGAGATTTTCGGGCATCGTCAACCTTCGTGGGACCAACCGGTAGGGTGAGCAGCGCTTGCGTTTGTGTCGCCCATAAAGAAGCACAAAGTTAAATTTGACAAAATTCATAGATACGCAACAGAGAACCGTTCTTTGGCTGAGAGATCAGAGAGTGAGAGTAGGGAACCATAACTCACTGTAGTGGAGGCATATAGGAACAGGTTGCCCAATACAACCCATGTACAGCACTTAACGTAAGAGCAGCAAACACATTAAGCGAGCAAGAGATGTTCGAAGCAAATTAAAGCACAAAGTTTTAAACACAGAAAATATCGTAAGCTACAAGAGAAGAAAACCATTGTTTTAAACATCTGAGAATTTATAAAAAAAAATCCTTAGGAGCTAGAGATGAACTTTGAAATCTCATTTGAGTTAATACCTATTCACCCACATAACCACTTCACTCATCTCTGGTTACCTTGGGCACTACAGTTCATCTTATAATAAGAAAATACACAAATGTCCGTGTGTCTGGAACCAAGGAGCCTTGCTCGTAAACGCTTCTCTCACAACCTCTGAAAAGGAAAAGATAAAATAGGTTTTCTCCATTTCTAAACTAAACAGGTTTTCGCTGGTCTACGAATTCGAAAAAGAGCCGTGAGGTAGTGGACTAAGAAAAGCAAACATGTGAAGAAGAGAAAGCTACACCCCATCATGTATAGTGCACATTGTGAGGTCCAGTAGACTACTACCTCATGTTTACTAGCATTGTTTTACACAGGCACCACAACTCCTGCTATTCTAGTTGTCGACAACTCGTGTGAAGAAGAGAAGAGAGAATCTTCAGTGGGAAATACGAGAGTAAAGAAAGCAGTGCAAGAGCGGCCTTCGTTAGCAGTAGCAGCAGCAAAGGTGCATTATATATCCTTTTTTACTGGCGGTGATAATTCTGAAGGAAAGGTGATGGGAGAGAGGTTGTTTGAAGAAGTTTCAAGAAAGAACAGGAGGTAAAGTTTCATCAGTAAATATAATTTTCCTTTGTGAGAAGTTCAGGACGTAAAAAGAAGGAAATAGAAAAAATCGAATAAAACTGTTCGGACACTTACAAGGACGGAGAATGAATTCGTTTATACATAACTGCGATATTAAAGGTGATGCAGAACCGGTTAAATAAAATAAAATAAAAGAATAGTGGACGAGATAAATAAAAGCGATGGATAGTAAATAAATAAATAAACAGTTTACATCAACACAAATGACGACGTGCCCATGTAAAAGTATGTGAAGAAAAACAAGAAAATGGAAAACAGAAGAATGAGTCAGAAGAATGATTGAAAGATAAAGACATAATTTTTTTAAAAGCAATAATGATGAACGAAATATAGGAAGGTCTGCTGTAGGAAACACTGGGAGTAATTAGAGAGGAAGTGCTGTGAATAGCGTCAGTAAACAAGAGAGTATATCTTGAAGGGAAAGTTATTTGCTCTGAGGGAGAGCAATAGTGAACGAGGAATTGAACACGGGAAATAATGGAGGAGAGGGATGGAGAGAGAGAGAGAGAGAGAAAGAGAGAGAGAGAGAGAGAGCGAGAGAGAGAGAGAGAGAGAGAGAGAGAGAGAGAGAGAGAGAGAGAGAGAGAGAGAGAGAGAGAGAGAGAGAGAGAGAGAGAGAGAGAGAGAGACAGAGAGAGAGAGAGAGAGACAGACAGACAGACAGAGATAGAGACAAAGGCAGAGAAAAAGTTTTGACAGACAAAAAGAAGTTTGAGAAAAAGGAAAGTATTGGACTGAGAGATATAACCCATGAAGAATAGATATCATGAACTTAACAAAAGCGTAGAGTCAACAGTTAATCACTTATCTGAGGATCTGTGGGAAACGGTCAGGTAGTGCATGAAGCTAAGAATACATATGAAGAAAGAGGATGCACCTTTTCACGTGTAGTACACTCTCTCAGGTATTTTAACCCTTTCAGATGTAGTACACCTCTCATGTGTAGTACACCTCTCGAATGTAATACACTCTTTCCGGTGTACTACACGTTCTCAAGCTAAGAACACTATCTCATGTTGAGAAGCAGAGTTTTACATAGGGTGACAGTCTCCGTGGCGCAATGGTAAAACACTTGCCCTGCGCTTCGCGAGCGCTTTTGCCTGGGTTCGTATCCTGGTCAGGGAGGATCGACCGGCCTGGCTAAAATATTGGCCCAAGTGTGAGGGTGGTGTCAGAGGGGAGAGAGGCAGTGAGTGGAGTACCACAGTGTGGGAACTACGGCCTTTCCTGTGCATAATATTCGTAAAGGACCTGTCATAAGATAAGTTCTATCATATCAGTGTTTGCTGATGATGCAAAGCAAATAAGAAGAATCAGAACAGAATGGATTCTGTTACTTTGGAAAGTGAACTCGACACTCTTCAGATGTGGGCTGATGACTGGATAGAAAAATAACGTATAGGGTTATATTGGTTACATATGATATAAAAATATTATATGTAACCAAAGGCTCCAGAGCCGTTGCAATAGGTGACCGATTTTTAGAAAGTTCGTCCGAGTAGCTAATCGTCGTCCTACAAAGAATATTGGTCAGTACATTCAAAATGTAGACACAAAAAACTCAGATATTTATAATTTCTTAAAAAATGTACCGTAATCTTTTCTCGGATTCTCTTCTCTTTGAAACATCAATAATCATCTAAAAATATCTGCTAGACACGGAATATTCCTATGAAAGCAGAGAAGGATGGTCAAAGTTCATTTATTGAATAGCTGGAAGCCTAGAGCTAGTTGTCAGAATCGAAAGTTCTTAGGCGCCATATCAAGACCCCGTGACTAGTCACGCGATGAATAAGTTCATGGGGTTGGAACAGGTGCATTCAACATTCACACTGTCAGACTAGCGCAGGTGATGCAACATTCACACCAACTGATTGGATCAGGTGCATTCAACCATCACTCCACCAGGCTTGCTCACGTGCATAAAACATTCATTCCGCTCAGACCGGTAGTTGTACATACAACATTCATGCCATTCAGGATGGCAGAGCGTTATTCAGCATTCATGTTATCCAGACTAGAACAAGTGCATAGAGTAGTCAAATCACCCACACCTAGGCACAATTTTATAGTATAAATAACCAAAGAGCTGAAACCGATGAAAATAGCAATCATACTACACATGTTATACTACGATGCATATTTTCAATGCAGTTGTATGCATATGTTGACTCCTGGAAAACAGTTTACCATAGTCTGCACCTACTTCTTATCTCTCTTCCCTTTTTCAATTTTCTCAAATCCTCCAGCATACCATCCTTTTCCCTTCGTCACACATACCACCAACATTTACACTCATATGACACCTACTTAGTTCAAGTTTGAACCATCATCATCACAACACAACACTCGGTGCCAATAAACACACTACATCACACTGCGTTACTATGAGCTCAAATTCACCACTTTCAGCTACACTAAGCATACACGACCGAACACATACTCCCCTGCATCATACCACATATGACGTGCGTTACATATATCACACCCACGTGTCTAATTCTTGGCATCATATCACACTGTAAATACATCACTTCTCCATTCTATAATCGCAACACAGCACCCCCACACTTCATACTACATCCACCAATACACACGACACTGCATCATACTCCACACTACACCATATCAACCACACGGCTTGATAATGGTCCAGGACGGACCGAAATGTCATTAATCCATCCATTTTGCGATTTATAGGCTGGGTGACTAATTTTCAGCCACGTTGTAACTCATTGTTTGCTCAATACAATGACACACATTAGTCTATACCTCACAAAACACTATTCTACAGCCCACACACCATTACACCATTCCCCCCCACACACACAACTGCACCATTCACTACACTATACCTCAAACATAACACATTACCCGACCACACCAGATACCACATAAAACCCACAGACACCACATAATACCAAGACGCTAATATAATATACTTCAGACGTTGCATAATATCCACAGGGACCACATGCCACCAAACAATACATTATAGCCCTCCACATTAGACACAATACAACAAACATCATACAATATCCTACACCACCACACAACCACTGAAAATACATATTGGTCAATCCTGGGAACAGTTTACCAGTGGGCGATCAATGACTTGAGAAAATATATAACTTTTATGCCTTATATTTTTACAGTGAATTGTTTGACATCGCTGAACCTTTTTTTGGAACTATAATTCATAAGAAACCTTCAACAAAATGTTCAGTAAAGTAAAATGTTAATAAAATATTATGTCATGGAAATGTTCAATCGATCGTATGTTTTTGTGAAGTTTAATAATACAACTATTGTTGCTATTGTGGTTAATTTTAATGCCATATGTACTATTATAACTGTTATTTTCTCGTTATTGTTTTGTTGTTATAGAAAATGTATATGTTATTGGCGTTATTAATGCTTATAATTTTAATTTCTATTGCAAATACAGTAATTACTGTTATTAATACAGTGCTTACATTTGTTACTTTGTTTTGTGGGACTCAACTGTTATAAATTAAGTTATTATTGACAATATTGCAATTATTATAATTATTGTTATTATTATTATTATTTTTATTATTATTATTATTATTATTATTATTTTTATTATTATTATTATTATTATTATTATTATTATTATTATTATTATTTTTATTATTATTATTATTATTATTATTATTTTTATTATTATTATTATTATTATTATTATTATTATTATTTTTATTATTATTATTATTATTATTATTATAATTTCTTCAGTTATTGTTATTATTTCTGTTATTAGTAATTATTGCATTAATATTTTTATTATTGCAAATATTATATGATATTATTATTGCAATTACGGTTTTGTTAATACAGAATTTATTATTTTTATTATTGCAGTTATTGTTATTATTATTATTGAAGTTATAATTGTTGCTGTTGAAGTTATAATTGTGGCTATTTGCAGTTATATTTGTTATCACTGCAGTTATTCTTGTTATTATTGTATATGTCATTCTCATTGCTATCCTTTGCCTTGAAATTATTAAGGCAACTATTAATACATTTATAATCTTGATCTGTTATTAACATTGATATGTGTTTATGATTGGAAAATCCTGGACTAATCATTAGTAGGCCAGTGAGAGTGCTGTAAATCATTGAAACATGTATTCCTTCAAAGCAGACCCATCAGTACCCTGAATGGAATTGATGGGAAGTGAAATATGAAATAAATTCATAACACAATGGGGCACAAGAAGGGCACTTAAGATCACGGCCGGTGGAAATTGAGAGGTTAGGTAATATAGTGTTTAGTATCAGTTACATAACAATTTGAGGAGTTGATCAGACGAGGTAAATCAAGGTATTGCCATGGTGATTCCCTTCTTCCTGTAGTACCGTGGCTTGAGTAGCTCAGTTGGTGAGAGCTCCTAGCTCTCAGCACAGGCATATTCCATAGGGCATTTCCAAGGAATGAAGTGCTTGGAGCCCAACGAGTGGTCAAACAAGAGGAATTACGGATGATGGCGACCTTAACTGATATGTCATTTAGAGTAGCGATTTGGAGATAGGCATCAAGCTCTTTGTAAGAGATATTAACCAGGAGATGTAACAGAGCTTCTCGACTGTGATGGAGCCGTGAATTGAAATGAGTATGATTTTCTAACGATGGAATTAACATCGACAATTCTGTGCATTGGTTGACGTGAGTAGATTCTTGTTAAGGAACTTTTAGGGCATCAGGATGTTTTGTGTAATAATATTTCTCTGAGCGGTTTGTGGCGTGAGGACGTGTTTTTGTCATAGTTCAGTTCTGACCAGGTATTAGTAGTGTGAAGGTGAACAGGTGAACCGGGTGTGGTCAAGGGTTTTGTCTAGGCTGTAAATAAGGTTTAATACAAGTGTGGTTCTTGAAACTGTTATCATCAGTTGAAAGAATACTAGGAACTATTGGATTGTGGTGATGTAGTCCATAATTAAGAATATTATGTAGCTCGCTATTACTTGCAATAAAAAAGTTATTTATAACAAATCGGCAAATAAACTGCAATTCAGAAGTCTTCCCTCTAAATCCGATTGAAGTGCAAAGTCGTTTCGCAATATGTTTAAGTAAGTGAATATATATTGTAACGTTAAATGTTGAAAATTATAATTTAAATATGCAAAGTAGTGCCCAGAAGTGAACTTTATTCACTCTTGATATTGGGCTAAGGTATTTCATATTATTGCACACAACTGACTTTTCATCCCAGTATATCTTGGACAGCAACACAACAATCACGTTGCAACACTGGTGGCAGCGGTAGGGTACGAAAGTAATGGTGATAATTGCATAAATGGTATTGCAGCCTTTATAACAATGATGATAGATGTGCACACAATCACATATGTAATTGATCTGAATTGAAGTCTACAATAATAATGACAACGATGCTGCAATGATGGCAGTGTGGTTTTTCTAATAAGTTTAAAGGTTTTTATCTCTGTCTTATACGCTGTAAAGAGAAAATATGGAGGATAATAGTTTGTATATATTGCCTCTCTCAATACTTGTGAATGTATACGAATGACAAATGAGAATGTGTAAATAGATACTTAATGACGTAGAAAGTATATATACGTGAATTATATGTGATGCACAAGGGGTATACGAATGAATTTATAGGTGGCATAAAAAGTGAATGAAAATTATTTATATGTGGTGTATAAGGTACATTAAAATGATTCCTAAGTGATGTAGAAAACTAAAACCTTCACGTCACTATTTATCTCTCTCCATTCACTGAACTTGCTGCTCTAGGTTTTTCTTATTTTTTTCTTTGCCTCTCCTCTATCTTCGCTCGCTCGTATATATATTTTTTCTACTTAAGCACTTAATACATCTTCTCTCCTCTTCACTTCCCCTCTGCGCCAAAGAGGGAACGATGTTAGACATTTTGCTACTTACTAGAGCGTTACGTAAATTCTTATAAATACGATTATATGAAGTCCCTTAGCAACATGGCAGTTACGGCTAATTGGCCTTAATGGGAGTAGAAATAAGAGCCGAAATCAGTAACGGAGGTTCTAACCGGTCTTAAAATATATTAATATGCCATTTTAGTTATCTCACCCCCATGTGCTGGTCCTTGCTCGCTCATTGTCTCGTTATCTCTGTAGGTATCACTACGCCACGTGGATGTACAGCTCTGGTGATCGTTCAGTGAAGCGGCTCGTATGTGAAGTTCGTTCGCTGGCATCACTGATATTCCCTTATGCCTGTGTGATGTTAGGGCAATATTTAACATGTTCTGGTATTGTGGCTGGACATTTCAGTGTTTTCCTTCTCCGTGTGCTACTTTGGTAATATTCCCCTACCCATGTGCTTTTTGTTTTCTCCCTTCCCCCCCCCCCCCCTGTACTTCTCTGATAGGTATTCTACTCACAATGTGCTTCTTTGGTCACTATTTTCCTACCCAAGTGCTACTTAAGTCAATAATTCCTTCTCCATGTACTCCCATCTTTTGTAGTATCTCGCTCATCTGTCCGCCAAGTAACATAAGAGAGAGAGAGAGAGAGAGAGAGAGAGAGAGAGAGAGAGAGAGAGAGAGAGAGAGAGAGAGAGAGAGAGAGAGAGAGAGAGAGAGCACAGAGGAAGAGAGAGAGAGACCAAAGAAGAAACAGAAACACGCCTGACGAAGATATCAAAAGAGAAAGAAACGTATATCACAAAAGGGAAAGAAAAAAATCCTAATCACATATAATAAATAAATAAAGAGAAAGTGATATACGTAAAAATGAATAAGAAACATGTTACCCTTCCCTCATTTCCCAACACAATTATCTGTCGCTGAAGAGGTAATTATATAATTCCCTCTCTCTCAGATGAGAGTTGCTCTCTCTCTCTTAGCTCATCCCGAGTGACAGACCAGGGCAGGTTACAAGCCTCACGCTAACGTTAACATTAATTAAGAGCTTTCCTTGAGAAGCGAGAGAGGTTATAATTTTCCCCATCATGGAAGAAGCCGGGTAGCGAATGAGGAAGGCCCTCATCTGTCCCTCCTTCGGGAGCTCAGTCTCCAATCCCGGGATCTCATTATCAGCACGTCGCTTGCAAAGTGCCTTCCCCCCCCCCAATCCCCTCACCTGAAAAAAACATATATCCAAATTTGTTTTCACTTTTCTCAGCGAGAGCGGGATTTTTTTATATATTACGATCAACGATTGAAGGCTACTAAATAAATGTTAAGGGAGAGAAACGTTATACCTTTTCACCTATACTAGGCTTAATTATAATGAAATATTTTGTTGTTGTCTGAGAATAATGATACAGTCTCAAGTAAGCATTGAAGGATACAGATTTATTATATATATATATATATATATATATATATATATATATATATATATATATATATATATATATATATATATATATATGTCGTACCTAGTAGCCAGAATGCACTTCTCAGCCTACTATGCAAGGCCCGATTTGCCTAATAAGCCAAGTTTTCATGAATTAATTGTTTTTCGACTACCTAACCTACCTAACCTAACCAAACCTAACGTTTTCGGCTACCTAACCTAACCTAACCTATAGAGATAGGTTAGGTTAGGTTAGGTAGGGTTGGTTAGGTTCGGTCATATATCTACGTTAATTTTAACTCCAATAAAAACAAAATGACCTCATACATAATGAAATGGGTAGCTTTATCATTTCACAAGAAAAAAATTAGAGAAAATATATTAATTCAGGAAAACTTGGCTTATTAGGCAAATTGGGCCTTGCATAGTAGGCTGAGAAGTGCGTTCTGGCTGCTAGGTACGACATATATATATATATATATATATATATATATATATATATATATATATATATATATATATATATATATATATACATATATGCGGAAAATCCACAGAGAAATATGAAATGAGGTGAACGTTTCGGCTTGTTAAAGCCTTTGTCCACACCAGACTGACTCTATATAGTGATATATGTATATATATATATATATATATATATATATATATATATATATATATATATATATATATATATATATATATATATATATATATATATATATATATATATTATCCACTCGACTCGGCAGGAGTCGAGTGGATAAGGTGCCCTGTACACCAGTTGCGTAGTGCTCCTGGCAGTATGGGTTCGAGTCACTTCTGGGGTGTGAGTTTTCAGTTTCATGTATGCCTGGGGACCATTCAGGCTTGTTCATATATATGTGTGTATATATATATATATATGTGTGTATATATATATATATATAATATATATGTGTGTATATATATATATATGTGTGTATATATATATATATATATATATATATATATATATATATATATATATATATATATATATATATATATATATATATATATATATATATATATTATAGAACATAAATATAATGGAAGGGAGTACCACCTCTAGCTGGAAGAAGGGGGACCCATAGCCTCGGAGGAAACCACGCATAACGCATTAGAGGGAATGTTTAGATCCCCTCCAATACAGTTTCTGTGTGCTTTTCTCCTACCACCCCCTTCCTTTTTTATTTTTTGTGCTTTATTATGTATTTGATGGTTACGAGATATACATGGGTTGATACAAAAATAATAATAAAAAAAGGTGCTTAAAGGTTATGGATCTCTTGAAAAACACGACAAAATATATATATATATATATATATATATATATATATATATATATATATATATATATATATATATATATATATATATATATATATATATATATATTTATATATATATATATATATATATATATATATATATATATATATATATATATATATATATATATATATATACACATATATGTATACATATAACTCTGTACATGTAATTATGTAATTAAGTGGAATGGAATGAAAACAATTAACAGGAGCTGGTTTCAAAACAGGAGTACTAGTGTGCTGGCAAATTTAGTGACTTATATTACTTTTAGTCACAGATGGCACAATTCTACCTCAATACAGAACACGGAGGTACAGGAATTCGTATTTCTGTAGAAAACATAGAATCTAGTTTCTATACTCTTTTGTTTGTCATTTAAGTAATATGAGTTAGATCCATCAATGTCTTGACCCAAGATAATGCTTCAACATTTGCTACAAGACAAGCTTAATAGAATTCCTGCTTTGGCCAATAAATGTTAAATTTAAATCTATCGTATTCAGGTTAAAGTAAAGAAAGGTATTGGAGATTTAATTTTATGGGATATTGATGAAGGGATAAATTGCTACTAGATACCATAGTGATACCCCATAGAAGGCTTTCAGTATCAATACAGTTAGGTACTTCTAACACCATTTCTTATGGGGAGGGTCTTGTTCTGTTTCTTAGAGGGATATAACTCGTAACATTCGATATCAAGGAATATTTCTTTAACCCCATTCCCTCAATTAACATTTCCCTATTAACTGGTTATGGAGTTAATAGTGCAAGCCTTT
Organism: Procambarus clarkii; assembly: GCF_040958095.1. Taxonomy (NCBI): domain Eukaryota; kingdom Metazoa; phylum Arthropoda; class Malacostraca; order Decapoda; family Cambaridae; genus Procambarus; species Procambarus clarkii. Next base: position 7,528,782 of record NC_091232.1, read on the forward strand.
CGGACACCGGTTGTTAAGCATGGACTCACTTGGATCTTAAGAAACTGAAATTACCATCAAGTTAAATAAACATAATATCGCCATAATTTTCTCTGAGTTCTTGAATTAAATGATCATATTTTGTTCGGGGAAATTTTCAAGAAAATCTTAAGCAATGACTAGGAAACTTTGCTCTTTTATGCGTGTCTCAGAGAAGAGTAACTTTTAAGCTATAAACCCGGATGTGATTTTACGACATTCGCTAAGGTTCTCCTGCTGCTTTATGGGGGTCATTTTTGAGTTAATATCCGGTAAGATAAAATTATTAACACTGAAAGTGAATAATTAGGCAACGTAGGCGCCAGAGGATGTACGTGTGTGTGTGTTTTGTTGGCGAATATTTTCGTATATATATGTTTGTAATAGTTTTATTTGTTTGATCATATTTCCGTATATATTTATGTATGTTTTGTGTATTTTAGCGCGCGTTTCCAAATATATTTGTGGGTTTTGTTTCCAGAATATTTTCGCATATGTTTTGGGGTTATGTGTTCGCGTGTGAGTGATATTTTCGAAAAGTTCTTATACTCGATTTCGTCGCCGATTGCGTATTGGAATCACTCTGAATCTTCTTTGCTTGTTTAATCATATTTATAAAACTGTTTATGATTTATTATCTTGTATGATATGCACTTGACGCTTACTATTAATATGATTACCTACTACTTATCCCCTTTTCTTTCATTATCCACGACTTCTCCTTCCTCTGTTTATGTTTAAACATCTTTAAACACATTCTGAATGCTTGCAGCAGTTCTAAATGTTATCACGTTCTCTACTGTACTTTTTCTCTTCCAGTTAAGGGGTCGTTTATCTCACATTGTACTCTCTTAGGAGCAGTTCTTGGTTCATTGACTTGTTTTCTAGGCTAATATTCCGTACCAGTTATATATGTTCTGGTTCTGAAACGTCAGGTAAAATCAATACCCATTAAAGCCGGATCTTCCCACTTCCTAATGACATGATGAATGTTCGCCAGCTCTAAAAAATTTTTTTGATATCATGTTATTGTGACCATCTTCTGTAAATTAACATGCGTTATTCAGTGATGTTATCATATAATGAGATCTTTTTATGCATATTAACATATATATAAATATTTAAATAGCATTTCGCCATTCCGTTACTCGCAACAATGTAATTAAAATTAACAAATGTAAATTCCATAATCCCAGACCACTAACTCATCGCCACCGACTTCAGCTGGAGTGTGTCTCCTCGTAGGCAGGAACGTGCGAGATCAGTGCATCATCTCGTAAAATCTGTTGTTTATATATACACACACCTCTCCGAGTCTGCCAGTCACAAATGACCATCGTAATCTTCAGAAATATTCTCGTGAGTGATCCTAATTATATATGTCTGTATCTTTGCAGGTGTGTATGTGTGTGTGTGTGTGTGTGTGTGTGTGTGTGTGTGTGTGTGTGTGTGTGTGTGTGTGTGTGTGTGTGTGTATGTGTGTGTGTGTGTGTGTAGATCCGACAGCAAATAAATTTTTTATCCCACTATAGGTACAGAAAGAATCAAGAAGGAAGAAGAAACTGTATCTACCAACAAAGCATAACACGAATGGAATAGGAAACGCACACTGGATTTGTCAGCAAGTTTATAGACTGGCTCCAAAAGGATATACAGAGTGGCTACAAAAGCCTGCACATGGACCAGCTATTAAAGCCAAGATAAAAGAAAATACAGTCAGTTCTATCCTCAAAACATGCTGACTATAAATTCCAAACGTCAGTATTTAAATAAGAACATATTGTTTCTTTTTTTACATCACCGAAAATACTAAATTAAATCAAAGTGCAGCATTAAGCATAATATAATTACATCGCACATCGTTTAGAAAATACTTCTATTATATTTAACATTTCCTTTGAATTCTTAAAAAGTAAACATACATAAGAGTCCCCAGAAGTGTAAAGGTGCAGGACGATATTTACTCTGCCAAAGATAATGTTTACATCTCCTCTGAGCGCCTCCATTAAAATTCCATTGGAATTTCACAAGGCTCGCTGAGTCACGGTAAGGATCAAAGGCTGGAACTTCCAGGAGCTGTACTCCCAGATGTTATGGTTGATGAGAAGGTCGTCGCCAGTTGCTTCCACGGACACCAACTGGGCTCCTTGTAGCATCTATTCGTTCTCTGTGAACCAAATATGTCGTAGCAGCCAAGTGGGGAAGACTGCCTAGCTGTTTCTCCGGAGCCATCTGTTGCCATAATCCTCGCTGGCGTCTGCAGGTCCCAAATGCTTCTTCACTTGTCGGCTTTCAATTCTCTTTGGTTCAAGTGATTGAGCAAAGCTCCCTCACTCCTTCTTTATATTACAGTTCCCTGTTTTAATACCCTTTCAAGCACTTTATAGACCTGCTTTAGTATTCTATCTAGATGATTACTTTATCTTGTCTTGGATTAACTTGTCATCTAAGCATCAGTCGACCTGCTTTATAACAGGTTGCTACTGACTAACTTAACTAGATTCTTTACTTCGGCAGTTACCAATGACCCATTTTTAAAGGACCAGACCTTATACACACACACACACACACACACACACACACACACACACACACACACACACACACACACACACACACACACACACACACACACACATATATATATATATATATATATATATATATATATATATATAGATATAAAGTGAAATAAATAAATAAGACAACACCGCGTTCGGGAAGGATCTTAGTAGAGTATAATGAAGATGGGGAGAGAGCACTCGTGGAGAAAATGAGAATATATTAGCGAAGCTGCGGGAGGTTGTCCAGGTGAGAAAATCGAGAGAAAACGTGCAAGGCTTTAGAAGGGATAGTAAGGAAGGAATTCAGACGCGTGATTAGGTAAAATAAAAATGTGAGATTAGGAGCCCTTGAAAGAAGCTGAGCGAGGCATTTGCTTGAAATAAGAGGTCTCAGGCGGAGGTTGCGTGGACGCAGTGTTGGGAAGGAAGGGAAGATGGGAAAGAAGCAGGGTTGTTGAGGATGTTGTATTTAAGAGGAAAGCAGAGTTGAATAGGAAGCAACGATGCAAAAAAAACAACAGATTTGGGTAGAAAGGATTGATGCAGAGCAGGTAGAGATGGTTTAGAAGCTGAATATGAAGAAGAACAGAGGTCGAATAGATGCAGAGGTTGGGAGGAAATAGAAATGAAAAAGGAAGAGATGTTTGGAGGGGAAGCTGAGATCGAGGAGAAAATAAAACCGTGAGAAACTGTTGAGTTGTGACGAAGCATTGACAGGAAGAAAGTAGAGAAGGATCGAATTTATAGTTATGGAAGGAAGTTGTGGTGTGAAAGAAGCAGTGAGAATGAGGACGTTGGGATTGTGGGGGATTGAAAGAATTACAGGAAATTGAAATATCAAGAAGCAAAAGTGATATGAATTAAAGGTAAAGAGACAAAGCAGGTGCGACTGAGAATGTATAAACAGGAAAGCAGAAAGATGTGAAGATGAGGAGGAGATAAATCCAAGATAAGACAAGATATGCAATTAAGCTGACAGTCTCCACCACCAAACTACATCAAAATGGACCAGAAGAATCAGCCTACCGAGACTCAAGAAATAAAATATTAAACAATACAATCACGGAATATACCAAGACCAAAATACAAAAAATAAAACATTTAATTAAAATAGCTACGAAGAATAATGCTGTAAACCCTGGAAGTGAATACAACCACGCTGATGAGAATTTAGACACGTCGAGGTCCGTGCTATCATTTAATATGTTTTAGTGTATGGGCGGGGGAGGGTTGCCGTGCGTCGAGGGACACCATACACAGAGGAATGAAGCCATTACATGAATGAGAGAATGACGTGGCTGAAAGGTAGGTAGCAGAGTGGTGTTAATCTGCTGAGTACCGAGGGAGAGCCGCTGAGAGAGCCATTAGCTAGGAGGGGTAAAAACTAGGAGGGAACGAGCTAGGAGAACGAAAAGCTACATGTAATACGAACTAGGAGACTAGTGAGTCAGGTGTGGGAGGTATTTGTATTGGGGGATGAATTATTTGGGGACGGAACTCAGAGATGAGTTAGTGGGGAGAGGAACTATAAATGGGATGAGTTAGGTGAGGAAGGAACTAGATGAGGAATGAGTAAGGTGGGGAGAGAAGAAGCAGAGGGATGGCTAAGATGGGGAAGAAATGGGAAGGGGATGATTTAAATGGCGGAGGAACGAAGCTGGAGGTCAGTAAGATGGGGAATATCTAAGAGAGGAATGGATCAAGTGGAAACGAAACCAAGAAGGAGATGAGTTAGGTTGGGGGAACTAGGAAGGGAGGATGAGTTGGGTGGGAGAGGGACTAGAAAGGGAAGGAGATCGAGTAGGAAAAGGAGGTACGCAGATGATGGACAATATAATTAGTATCGGTCGTATCTGTATCAGTGAAATTAAGAGTATCATATGGAAAAGTGGAACGTTGTATGAAGTCGGAGAGAGAGAGAGAGAGAGAGAGAGAGAGAGAGAGAGAGAGAGAGAGAGAGAGAGAGAGAGAGAGAGAGTAATTATCAGGAGAGGGCGCTAACTTAGTATAACTATGCATCATTTGAAAGGTATACCAGAAAAAAATGAACTGGCATTTAAGAAAGGATTTAATGAACGGTGCCCAGCTACATGGACCATCGGGAATCGAACGCTGATCTTGCAAGAATCAAGGTCGTCGCTCTACCAAACGGTACAAGTGGCTGAAGAAGATAGAGAATGGGCGGGCCTTCATCTTGGAGGACCTCTCGTGGTCCTCCACCAACAGTCGCTTTACTCACGATGAAACATTTAAATAACATCACTCAGCGAAGAATCATTCCCTGTCTGACTACCATTTGCAACATATCAGGTAATCTGGCCATTTGGAAGCTCCGATCTACATATGTTGGAAAAACAATATTAGATCCAATGGAGCGTCTCAGGGGAGAGCAAAATTAATTACCGGATTATGGATTAAGTCTATGTTTTCTTATAATAGATGGCAAAAGTTTAGGATTTTTAGATTTTTGTTATTTTGTTTGTAGTTTTGAACGCAAAACGACCACCTTAAACGTTTCTGAGATCAAGGAATGAATTACCCTTTCTTACCAGCAGGTAAAACACTATTTTAATTTTGGTAAATATTTTACGACACAATTATAGATATCAGGCTTAAAGCTTATAAACACAAAACTTTATATAAATATGTTAGTTCGAAAAATTAGATAAATAGAAGAACAAAATTAAGTTCTCTTAATGAAATAGGAAAGACGAATAAGTGGGAATTAAAAATAGGGAATAAGGAACTGAGAATTAAAAATAAGGAATAATGCATTTGAAATAAAGAATGTCATTTATCTGAAGAAAAAAACAGCTGCACCAAACTAGTTAAACAGGATTTAAGAATTTAAAAAATGTAGTCAAAATTGGCAAATACATAAAATGTGGAATATCAAAGAGAGCAATTTAATTTCTAAAAGGTTCTGCAAGATGCTTCAGACCAAGACCAAAGAGCAGACAGGGACATTAACAACAGACAAAGTTAGTCAAAAAGAAAATGACGAGGAAATGTGTGGTATTTAAGCTCAGTGTTTACCAGAGAAGGAGTCGACAAATTTCCTGAAGAAGAAACGCAGATTAAATACTTGCAAAATATATAACTATTAAATAAAAATAGAACTAATAAAACCACTAGAACAACAGAAGCCAGACAGGTTCTCTTAACCCGATCGCACATTTGCATTAGTTTCAAAATAAAGTAAATAATATGTCAATTGTAGAAAGTTCCATAAAATGAACAAAGCTAACAATGAAAATTCTTTACATAAAAGAACAAACAGGTACAGTAAATGTAGTCTACTGCGTTTCAGAACATACGTGAAAGAGAAGACAATGGTAAAAATAAAGTTAATATACCCTTAGATATTAGTAATTGTTTTTATTCTATTTCACATGAGGGGCTAATGAGGAAGGTAAGAGCCGCATAGTATGGAATAACATCTCATTATTAAACCGTATCTGGGCATATTATGTTAGACAAAGGAAACATAAGATTTTGCATAAATGGAATAAAAATATTTTGCTGGATGAAACACAAGTTGCGTGCCTCAGGGCCTTCTCCTTGGCCCTCTGTTGATCAAGCACATAAATAATTTAGATAAGTGAGAAAACATTACACGAATAAATTTCGCATTGGCCCCAAATAGAGCAGATCAAAATATGAAAGATGAAAACGACACAGGAGGGCTGAAAGTGATTGGTTATCAAGTGGTTATCAAAATAACCAGTAAATGGCAAATAGAGTTCCAATTATTTTTGTTTACTAAATGTCAGATTAACAAGTGTCAGATTGTGAAACCAAAATGTGAAGAGGATTTGGGAATCATGATTAGTATAGTTCTATAACCGAGAAGACAGCAAATAACATTTTCAAACTTAGGGAACTAGAATTAAATTATAGAAGATTTTACAATAATAATTTAGTTTTCTTTAAAATGTTCATTGCCATTTTGTGTTGCCAATAGGATTTTAGACCCCAGTTTTGGGTATCGTACTCTATGGACGTTCTCTTGAAAATATAGAGAAAAAAACGAAAATTAATTTATGGAAATTAGAACCTCCCTTATGGATTGAGGCATTGAAAACTTAATTATAATTTCTTCATGAGTGTTTGAGTAAGAGGAAACTTACCTAAACTATAAAATTGACGTACGGGTTTTAAAGATGGAAAATATATGTCATTCAAGAAATACCAACCGAGGTTAAAAACCTAAAAATAAAATATTAAAATTGAAGACGTTAAAATGTATAGATAAAACAGAAAACAATGATTAGGAAATAGATCCGATCCGTGAAATAGATTGCAGATCCGCGAAACAAGTTACCAAAATACATTACTGAAACAAACTTACTGTAGAGTTAAAAGCGTAGACTGAATAAATGCACTAGTGGGAGCAGTTGCATATAAACCAGTTTTTTCATGTGAAGGTTTCCAAGAAGGAACGAATTATATTTAGTAAGGCTAACGAGTGGAGAACGCTCATCATGTGAGACGTAGAGCAGCATGTGAACTCCAGAGAGGTTAGCAGCGTTTGGATTTCACACAGGACCTCTGCAGAGTCTTACATTAAAATGTTCTTATATTCTCCTCCATCGTGCATAATCTGCGTATTGTGTAGAATAAACTACTCAACTAAAATATCCCTCCATAATAAATTAGAAATGTAAGAAACAATTTATTTAGAGATAGAGAGAGAGAGAGGGAGAGAATGAGAGAGCGTGATAGAGAGGGAGAGTAAGAAAAAGATAGAAGAGGAGAGAAAAACAGGTCGATAAAGAAAGCGAGAGGATAAATGTTGAAATACAGGGATTAACAAGAGTGGCATGAACAAAGAGGCTCAGACAGTAACAACAGGATAAAGATGCCTTGTCGAAATAACTAACTTGGTCAGTTAAATGCGAAATACAGTTCACTGAACAAATGGAATCTTAGGAGTAGAATAGAGACTCCCAGCATCTGGTGGGGATCCTTTAAACCGAATAGCTCTTTGAGATCGTTGGAATGAGAGGCTCTGGGAAGAGAGGACAGAAGGGTATTGGACGGACAGAGGAAGCAGAGAGCCGATACGAGAAAGTGAGTAAAGGGGGTGACCGACTATTGGAAACCAGAGAATGTGTTCAAGGAAAACAATACTGTTCGGCTCGGGCTTTAGGCGAGAGAGGGCGAGTGATCAGGTCGGACTCAGGACACAGACCAGACGACGAATACACAGCAGAATACGGTCGACCAGCGGGTACAGGCTGGGTGGGGAAATTAATTCTTACACAAGAGTTTGTGTGTTGCCTCAAGATGAGGAAACAGCATAAATAAAATAAAAATTATACAGCCTAAAAATGCAAGAGCGAAAATTAAGTAACATCCAAGAAACGCTGATAATGAGCAAACTACCGTAGCTAATGTGTTGTACAAGAATTCAAATATAAATGTACTGACATTCTAAGGGGTTAATAAGGGACATCCATTGATGCTAAGATAAATATTTGAATATAGTGCTCGAAAAAGTATGGATCTTACTTAAATAATGTTATTATTTATGCACAAAATTATTCAGTATATAACATTTTTTTATTTATAATGGAGATATCTGAAATGTGTCGAAGTAACAGTGAAATATAATATCAACACACATGACTGTAATATACGAAAACATGCTTAAAATTCGAGACAGTTAGTAAGCGTTTCCCTTTGTTCGTGTTCCAACTATCAGAAATAATTTTACTGTGTCTGCCCTAATTACATTACCTGAGAATCTGTGCCTGGTAATTATGTTATTAATTATGTCATTGGGGGTTGAGCTCTGCTCTTTAGGCCCGCTTCTTAACTGTCAATCAATCAACTGTTACTTTTGATACTAACTACCTTACTAACTACTAATTTGTTCACACACACACACACACACACACCCCTGGAAGCAGCCCGTGGCATCTGACTAACTCCCAGGTACCTATTTACTGCTAGTTACCAGGGCCATCAGGGTGAAAAAAACTCTGCCCATTGTTTCTCGCTGGCTACGGGAATCGAACTCGGCACCACAGGATCACGCGTCCAGAGTGCTGTCCAGTCAGCCACCCCCCCTGTTCCAGCCAGCCACCGGCCCTGTGTGTGTGTGTGTGTGTGTGTGTGTGTGTGTGTGTGTGTGTGTGTGTGTGTGTGTGTGTGTGTGTGTGTGTGTGTGAGCGTGTCCATCTGGAATCGATGAAGGCTCTCTACATAATTGTTTATGCAGCCAGCTCGCTGGGGAAGAACCCATCGTAAAGGGACTCACTCTGTATTCTTGTATGATTGAAATAAAGTTTTAGACAAACGCTTTCACTTATTCTTCAGGATGACAATGGTGACAACGGGGGGTAACATTGACCCGTATTATGATATATAATATTATGTTATATAATGCTACAATTAGCTCATTTAATACTAGATCCGAAATCCAAGACCATCATTTGGTGCAATTACACGAAAAGTTTAATAATATCCTAAAGGAATCGTGAGTAATTAATTAGGTATTGTGTTCTTAGCTACTATGAATAGCCTCCAATTGGAAAATGAAAACTCATACGTATGAAAGATATTGAATGAACAGAATTGAATAATTTAATAAATGACCTTTTCACTATATATTGATAAGTGTAACAATTATAACATAACGCCACCATTTGCATTTCTCTTTTTAATGATGTGAGAACAGTTGTCCGCTCTTTAATCTGCCAATTCCGTTTGAGTTGGTTATAGTCCCGTAGCCAATTGTCATGATATTTTTTGTTTTAATTTTGAGTGAATTGTGTTTGTATGTGTGTGTGTGTTTTTGTGTTTGCGTGTGTGTGTGTTTTTATGTGATTGCGTGTGTATGTTTTTTGTTTGATTGCGTGTGTGTGTGTTTTTGTGTATGCGTGCGTGCGTGTGCGTTTTTGTGTATACGTGTGCGCGAAATCACAGGTTCAAGCATGACTGTGTGTGTGTGTTGTGAGCGTGTTGTTCTTATCATTGTGGCATTCTAAAAGCAATGTTATTTTGAGATATTTACGTTGAAATCTTCCCGTCAATAGAAGGTTGTAAATAGCGAGAGCGTGTGAGGAAATAGTGTGATGAAGAGCATGTGGTGGTGGAGCGTGTGATAGTGGAGTGAGTGATGGTGGAGCATGTGATGGAGAGTTGGAAGCTGATGCCCAATCAGCTTGCAGCATGCTCATACGGATGCACCTTCAGGATAGACGGGCAAGAGGATGCCTTCCTTGTTGCATCATGTTCCTCGCAAAGACACACACACACACACTCACACACACACACACACACACACACACACACACACACACACAAAATTAGTAGATGTTATAGACAGGAATTTCCTGACACAACATGTGAAGGAAGACACAAGGGAAAGAGGAGGAGATGCACCGAGCCTATTAGACCTGATTTTCACCCAGAACGTAGAAGATATCGAGAATTTAGAGCATGAAATACCTCTAGGGGCCAGTGACCATTGTGTCCTAGTCTTTGACTACATGATGGAATTCAAAATTATGACCATGGGACAAGAGATCTGGGAAAGGAGAGCTGACTACAGGAAAGGGGACTATATGAGGATAAGGGACTATCTGGGTGAAGTGCAGTGGGAGGAAGAAATTAGAGGAAAAACAGTCCAAGATATGATGGACCTAGTCATACAGAAATGCCAGGAGGCCGAAGAGAGATTTATACCAACGGTAAAGGGAAAAAATAAGAAGGAATATAATAACCCATGGTTTAATAGACAGTGTCAGGAAGCAAAAATGGCCAGCAGGCGGGAGTGGAGGAAGTACAGAAGACAAAGAACAGAGGACAACAGAAGCAGATACAACAGAGCTAGGAACGATTACATTAACATAAGACGAACATCGGAAAGGGACTATGAGAACGATATTGCAATCAAAGCGAAAAAACAACCTAAGTTACTACACAGTCATATAAGAAGAAAAATGTCGGTGAACGACCAAGTGACAAGACTAAGGAAGACAGAGGGGGCATATACTGAAAGTGACAAGGAAATCTGCGAGGCACTGAATGCCAGTTTCCATGGAGTGTTCACTACCGAGCCTGAGCAGCTCCCATTGTTGGAAGGGGTTACCCTAGATGAAAGACTATCAGATATAGAGGTGACAGCAGAGGAGGTAATGAAACAGTTGACAACTCTAGATGCAACTAAAGCAGTTGGACCAGACAAAGTATCACCGTGGATACTAAAAGAAGCAGCACAGGCCCTCAGCGTGCCTCTGGCAATGATCTTTAATGAGTCACTTATGTCAGGAGAATTGCCCAGTTGCTGGAAGAAGGCAAATGTCGTGCCGATCTTCAAGAAAGGAGATAGGGAGGAGGCACTTAACTACAGACCTGTATCACTGACAAGCATCCCCTGTAAAATACTGGAAAGAATAATTAGGCTACGACTGGTTGCACACCTGGAGAACATTAGGTTTGTGAACAAACATCAACATGGGTTCTGGACAGGGAAATCGTGCCTAACAAACCTTCTGGAATTCTATGATAAAATAACGAGGATAAGACAGGACAGAGATGGTTGGGCAGACTGCATATTTCTGGACTGCCAAAAAGCCTTTGATACAGTACCGCACATGAGACTGCTGTTCAAGCTCGAGAGGCAGGCGGGGGTGGGGGGAAAGGTCCTAGAATGGATAAGGAACTACCTAACAGGAAGGAGCCAAAGAGTTACGGTAAGGGGCGAGAAGTCGGACTGGCGAACAGTAACAAGTGGAGTACCACAAGGATCGGTGCTGGGACCAATTCTATTTCTTGTATATGTCAACGACATGTTTACAGGCGTAGAGTCCTACATGTCGATGTTTGCGGATGATGCAAAGTTGATGAGAAGAGTTGTGACAGATGAGGATTGCAGGATCCTCCAAGAGGACCTGAACAGATTGCAGAGATGGTCAGAGAAATGGCTACTAGAATTCAACACGAGCAAATGTAAAGTTATGGAAATGGGACTAGGAGATAGGAGACCAAAGGGACAGTACACAATGAAGGGGAACAGCCTACCTGTAACGACGCGTGAAAGAGACCTGGGGGTGGACGTAACACCTAATCTATCTCCTGAGGCACATATTAATAGGATAACGACAGCAGCGTACTCTACACTGGCAAAAGTTAGAACATCATTCAGAAACCTAAGTAAGGAGGCATTTAGGGCGCTTTACACTGCCTACGTAAGGCCAGTCTTAGAGTATGCAGCCTCATCATGGAGTCCCCATCTGAAGAAGCATATAATGAAACTGGAAAAGGTTCAGAGGTTTGCAACGAGACTCGTCCCAGAGCTACGAGGGATGGGGTATGAAGAGCGCCTGAGGGAACTGTGCCTTACGACACTAGAAAGAAGAAGGGAGAGGGGGGACATGATAGGAACGTATAAGATACTCAGAGGAATTGACAGAGTGGACATAGACGAAATGTTCACACGGAATAGTAACAGAACGAGAGGACATGGATGGAAGCTTGAAACTCAGATGAGTCACAGAGATGTAAGGAAGTTTTCTTTTAGCGTGAGAGTAGTGGGGAAATGGAATGCACTTCAGGAACAGGTTGTGGAAGCAAATACTATTCATAATTTTAAAACCAGGTATGATAGGGAAATGGGACAGGAGTCATTGCTGTAAACAACCGATGCTCGAAAGGCGGGATCCAAGAGTCAATGCTCGATCCTGCAAGCACATATAGGTGAGTACATATAGGTGAGTACACACACACACACACACACACACACACACACACACACACACACTCACACTGTTTCTTCGGCTGTCTATTCTCTCGCATGGTACTGAATATGTATCTAAGAACTCTTTGCAGTAGATTACCTAATATACATATATGTGTAGGTTTCGCTTGCGTGCGTGCGTGCGTGCGTGTGTGTATGATACACACACACACAGGCTTGTGTGTGTGTGTGTGTGTGTGTGTGTGTGTGTGTGTGTGTGTGTGTGTGTGTGTGTGTGTGTGTGTGTGTGTGTGTGTAACACTACCGCAACACTTCACTAAAATCTCCTATGCTACTAAATTCTCAACCGCAAGCGATTTGAAATCAAAATCAAAAGCTTTGTGCTATTTTCAGAGATGCTGACTGAGTACGTTTCCCGAAAATCAGTTTTATTTATCACATTTCTCTCGCTTTAGCGTTTTTTTTTTTTTTAAAGTCAAGCTTGGTTTCCAGGAGAGAAAAGGAAGGAGAAAAAAGCCAGCAGACAGTCAGTAAACACCATGAAACATTCACAGTACGCAGACTGGGGGACTCTGAATGCTTCTGAACCTATCCTGGCGTGGCATTCGTACCAAGCGGCTTTATCCAGCTTTATCTCTTTCTGCGCTTCTTGTGTGTGTACATTATACCACTCATGGCCTCTGCTGCCTACTCCGACCACTGTGAGTGGTGGTCATTGGCTGGTAACTGGTTGAGCTCTAGAATGGCTTCACCTATCAAACCTGCGTTCTTTTCTTGGACTTATCCACCTGTGTCCTTTATCTTCCCCTTGTTTAACCTGTAAATATCTCTATTACTACCATCCCCTTCTCTCACATTAGCCCTTGTTAATTATTCAATTGCCTGTTGCTTGACTTTCCAGTTCATTCCTCACTTTGTTAGCAAAACATGTTTGCCAGCAATCCTCGTTTGTAAAGGACGTGCAGTGCTCTTTTTCGTTAATTTTGTTATCATTTAAGGCACCCCAAACTGCTAACGACCATCGCAGGTTGTTTCAAGCGTAGGTTAGACATATACACGGACTTGGTTTGGTGGATATAAACGCCAGCGGCCTCACATAGGCCAATTGGTTTTCAGATCTCTCCTTTGTTTTGATTTTAATTCTCATTAACTACTCAAACTTTTTATATTTTTTTATTTTTTTTCTACCACAGACGTGGCCACACATTTACAATACTAACCAGCATATATACATTTTCTTCTGTCCTCCATGGACAGGGTTAGAGATGTGTTAAACATATAGTTCAAGGGTTTATTGAACAATCAACCACAGAAGGTGATTCGGTGCTTTTAAAATGCTAAGCTAACCTATATACGTAAATCATAGATACACAGACTTACGTATGCCCTACATAAAGTGTTCGATGTGTCTTTTACATAGTGTCATTAATGTACATTTACAAATGTGAAATGTAATTCTGATCAGCTTCCATATATATACTTTATACACATACATATACATGTGACGGTTGAAGCAAAAGCGGCTCCTACGCTTGTTTGTAACGTGACATGAATTTATTGTTGCGTTAGTGTTACATTCCAATAACAGGTTGTTACTGTATCTCTCAGCGACCATTTAGCTACACAACAAACCTGTTTATCCGGTAGTAAACACCGGTTACAAACACACAATCATCCAACTCTCATTCAAGTTTCACATACCGTTAACAGGCAATTAGAGATAAATTACTCGGCTACCGAAGCCTTGAAATGTAGCTTTCAGATAATTACTCTAACTGCTTCGTCCTGGTTAAAGTGACAGACAATCTTGAAGGTCCAACGAGTCTGTATTATTGTGGTAGTTACCGTCACTGGGGAATATCTGGTTCCTGTGGTAAGGGGAGAGGCAGTGGTGATAGGAGGGGGACTATGATAGTGACAGGGAGACTATGAGTGTGGTAGGGAGGCTGTGATGGTGGCAGGGAACTACGATAGTTTCAGGAAGCCTACAATAGTAGTTGGCAGACAACAATAGTGGCAGAGAGATCGTGATTGTACCAGAGAGACTATGATTGTGACTTAGCCAGTGGTGGTGACAGAGAGACTATGATGGCAGCTTGAAAAGATTGAGATAGCAGCATGACAATATAAGTTATAGCAGGGAGAGACTGCTACAGACACGTGTGAGGATGACACCTCTCTAGTGGAAAGACAGAGGTGGTGACCGACCCTGAGACAACCGGAAAGTAAGTGATATACCACCACTACTAGAACCACAACGAGCACCAGTATTACCACCACCACGACCACCACCATCACAACCACCACGACTACCAACACCAACACATAATTCGACTCATCTCCTCCAAGGTTCCCAACGTATGAAGGGAAATGCAAAGTCCTTTTTCATCCACCTCCGTCCGGATCCTGAATACCCTTGGCGTTGACACAATGACACTTTCTATAATAAAGACCATGATTTTTTTGGGAAACTGACCTAACAACTGCTTCACTTCTGTCTCTTCCTCTCTCCCACTGGTTAATGAACCTTGCAACTAATTAAGTTTCGTTATAAAAACAAACCCTATCCACCTACACCCCTTCACTCCACCCCTTCCAACCCTCACTCAACGCACGACCGTCCTCATTCCACCCCCTATGCCGTCCCCCTCCTTAATGACCTACTGTTTCCAACGTCAGCTTTTGACCCCCTCATAAATAATGATAATATTCCCTCCGCGCAACTAGTCTGGCACGAGAATAGTTACCTAGGACGGGGGGAACAGATACCCTGGCCAGGATCAAATTGATTTGGGGACAGGCAGATATAAACCCAGTTAGCCTGATTTTGAACTAATTGCTCTAGAGGTATATTTGTTCAAAGGCTTTTTTTGAGCCCAATTAACATACTGATCTAGGGGACGATTAAGAATAGCGTGAAACACTGTTCTAGGGGACGATTAACAATAGTCTGGAACATACTGATCTAGGGGACGATTAACAATAGCCTGGAACATACTGATCTAGGGGATAATTAACAATAGCCTGGAACATACTGACCTAGGGGACGATTAACAATAGCCTACAACATACTGATCTAGGGGACGATTGACAATAGCCTGGAACACTGATCTAAGGGGGCGATTAATAATAGCCTGGAACATACTGATCTAGGAGCCAGCTGAATATGGCCCAAGTTAAACTGGTCAGACGGTGATCTAATTTGTGCTTCAAAATGATCTTCGGATGGTCAGACCAGAAAGAAATCAAGCTAATATTTTTCAAATTCTATATACAATCAGTAAATATCAATTACGAGGCAGAATTTTTTGCATAGAATTTGCACTTGATTGAAAATTTTGAACAATAAAGGCGTTTCAATCCGGCCAGCATGGACCGAAACGTCGTTTCCTTTATTGTGAGGTGTGTGGGTTGGGTGTATGTATATATATATATATATATATATATATATATATATATATATATATATATATATATATATATATATATATATATATATATATATATATAAAAGTTTGTGAGGGTACCACCTCTGGTGCCAATGTGGGGACCCATAGCCTCGGAGAAGAAAATAAAAAGTATTCAGAGGAGACCTTGTGGTTTCTCACTGAACACTAATATTATCTTCTCCTACCACCCCCATTCTTTTGTATGTACACATATATATTTACTTTATTTGAACTTTGTTACAAAAAAGGAGTTACATATGGGTTACAAAGATGGTTGTCATAGGTTGTCGAGTTCCTCCAGCTCCTCAGATGGCGGGCCTCTGAGGAGCTGCGGGCATATATATATATATATATATATATATATATATATATATATATATATATATATATATATATATATATATATATATATATTCTAGAAATCATTACATTAGTGGCATTTTTTGTGGCACAATTAGTGCAACAACAAAAGAGGCAGCAAGAGCATAACAAGAGACATGATCACCTACATCTGATGACTAGAATAAATTTCGAATCCAGGTGAGAGCTACAGTGAAGGCCAATCACAAATGCAGCAGCTCACACGCCTAATGGTGGGGTATTCGGTTCATTTAGTACGTAGGTCGTAGTTTTTTTAACCAGAGCAATCTGTCAAGCTAATTACCCGACATGCAACACGTACATCGTTGTCAAACACTATTTCGGTTTTGCCAAAACATGACATCATTCTGGAATCTCTCTCGCTCTCTTTATATATATATATATATATATATATATATATATATATATATATATATATATATATATATATATATATATATATATATATATATATATATATATATATATATATTGATCTTATGATACTTATATTATATTCCCTCCCGTTGAGGAGGGATATGGGATATATATTATGATACTTATGATATTGATCATAAATTATCTACCCAGATATTTATATAGTTACTTTGAATATAAACAAATTGCTTTTGCTGCCAACTCGGTAAGACAAAATGAAATGTACTTTAAATAAATTTCCACTTCAAATATATTTCAGGTGACTTGCTTCGCGCATGTTAGCATTAGGAGAAGACATGTTTATCATTCTGCTGGCCCGTGTAATCCTGTCTCGTTATGAACGACCGAGGTCGGTAACGACCAATCATTTCGCC